>NC_133429.1:14125625-14380625 GCF_011762505.2 Arvicanthis niloticus | reverse complement strand
GGGAAATTTGTTATGTAGCTATATAGAATCTTATTTTTCTCCTGAAATAGGAATAGTTTTATTTTTGAACTCGTCTAGTGAGGTTAGAAAAGGCAGTGATTTAATTCAATCAAAGGTGGGGTACCTGTGGTGGTTTAAATGAAAATGTTCCCCCATAGACACATATAGAGTAACATTATTGAGGTGTGGCCTTGTTGGAGGAAGTGTGTCACTGGGGGTGGGCTTTGAGGTTTCAGAAGCTCAACTCAGGCCCAGTATTCTCTCTCTCTCTCTCTCTCTCTCTCTCTCTCTCTCTCTCTCTCCCTCCCTCCCTCCCTCCCTCCCTACCCCCCCCTCTTCTCCCCTCTCTCTGCTGCCTGCCAATTCAGATGTAAAACTCTAAGCTCCTTCTCCAGCACCCTGTTTACCTGCAGGCTGCCATGCTTCTTGCCATGATAACAATGGACTAAACCTCTGAAACTGTAAGCCAGTCCCAATTAAATGTCTTCCAGAACACTGACTAAGACAGAAGCTGGTACTGGGAGTTGGGTATTGCTGTGTTAGGCTGGACCATTTATTTGTTTGGAAGAATATGGAACACTTTGGCAATTGGACATTTTAAGTGGGGCTTAATGGGTCATCTGAGTAGGAACATGGGAGTCACTGGTGCGGACGGTGATTTGAACTGTTTAGGGCCTGGGTCAAGAGGTTTCAGAGGAGAAGAATATTAGTATGTAGTCTAGAGATCATTCTTGTGAGATTGGATTGAGTTTGCAGGAATTTCAAAACAGCCCAGTGTTGACTGATTGTGTCACATGGTTATTGATAGCCAGCAGATCTATAATGCAAAGTAAGCTGCACAAGAGAAAACTACAAAATGTACAGTTTGCAGGGAAAAGGGGTACTACGAAGTTTAAACAGATTAAAGAGAAGCCTGATGCTAAGTGGAATAAAGGGAGTAGTGGTTTCGGAGTAAGACCCCACCCAGCTAAGTCTCCAACGTGTGAAAAGGAGTTAAAGAAAAGCTCAGAGCCAGGCATGGTGGTGCACACCTTTAATGGCAGCACTTGGGAGGCAGAGGCAGGTGGATCTCTGAATCTGAGGCCAGGCTGGCCTACAGAGGGAGTTCCAGGCCAGGCAAACGTTTAGTAAATCATAGAAAACAGAGATGTAATTGAACAAGGAGCTACATTCCAGCCCTAACAAGCAGCAGGACTTGGCAGTTTTGGCCATGCAGTTCTGGCTTTAGAGTCAAGGATACAAGAAAGGGGTTATGGACTCTCCCTCCATGATTAAAGAAAGCTGCTGAAGCCACACGTGTGTCAGGGATGACCATGAATGAAGGCCTAGAGAAGTCGTTGTATGAAAGTAAAGACTGGATCGCTTTGGAGATCCTAAGATGTTGAACAAGCCAGAGTTGTGGAGTACCCACTAGAAAGCTGATAACAGGAAGTGTAAACCGCCCAAAAGAAAGAAGTGTGTTGCAGACAGCAAAGATGAAAGGGGTTGGAGATGTAAAGAATACTTTGGCATCAGACACAGAGATGCAGAGTTTGGAGGTTGTCATCTGGTTTTTGGGTTTTGTTTTGGCCAGTATTTCCTCACTACGCTCCCTTTCCTCTCTTTTAGAATGTTAATGTGTATTCTATGTCATTGTATGTTAGAAGTATGTGATCTGCTTTTTAAATTCGATGTTATAGGTGTTAACAGTGGAGAGATTGCCATTAAGAGACTCAAGAGTCTCTGAAGAGACTTTGAACTTTTAAACAGAGTTGAGACTGTGACAGACTATGGGGACTTTTGAAGTTAGACTAAATGCATTTTGTATTATGATCTGGCTATAAGCCCATGAGGGCCAGGGAGTGGAATGCGGTGGTTTGAATGAAAATGGCCACCACAGGTTTATAGGAAGCAGCATAATTGGAGGTGTGGCCTTGTTGGAGGAAGTGTGTCACTAGGAGTGGGCTTTGATGTTTTAAGTGTTCAAGCCAGGCCCAGTGTCACTCTCTTCTTGCTTCTCCTCTATCTAGGTGTAGAACTCTCAGCTACTTCTCTAGCGCCATGTCTGCCTTCGTCCCATCATGACAATAATGAACTAAATCTCTGAACCTGTAAGCCAGCCCCACTTAAAGGTTTTCCTTTATAAGACTTGCTGTGATCATGGTGTTTCTTCACAGCAATAAAACCAGAACTAAGACAGTACCATTCAGTAAAATAAATAATTGAAACTATGTTGCTACAACAGATGGCGAATAAACTGGATTTGGATGGGAAGGATGACTGGAACTTGGGTTTCCATTATATGGTAAAGATGAAGTAACACCTTGACTGGGCAACAGACAGTGAGTGTAGGAAACTGTATTATGGTCAAGAGTCCCATGATCATGACACACACTAGCTATCAGAGAGTTTTGAGTTTGAGTTATAGGACAAGAGTAAGCAAAGGAGGAACTGAGCAGAGTGCTAGGGGTGGGATCAAGGAACAGAATGTCAACAGGCTGTCATCAGACCAGAGCTACTGAAGTCAGTTGAGGATGGACAGGGGCTCAGGGACTCTGTTCTGGTGGCTGATGGTGACTGGAAAGATAATTTGGGTGGTACAGCACAGAACTGAGTCAGACCCAAGAGAATTATGGGATGGATGATGCTATTTGCAGACTGCTGCTGAGTAATTCCGAAAGCCACAGCGAAATGGGAAGCATTTGCAGATGAAACAGGGAAATGGGGGGGGGGGGACCAGGACATGTCAGGCATGGATTTGATTGGGTACACTTTCAGTTTAGGATGAGAGATTAAGAAGATATAATATGGGCCTTGACACAAAGCACTCTATACCTTTATAAAATGAAAATCCTTTGACTATCTGACTTTCAGGTGTTCTATTATCAAAGAACAAGAATACTTATACCCCTTTAAAAGGAAAACATATTAAAAGTTTATCCAAAGATTTATTTATGGGGTTCTTATTTGGTAATAATAAAGGGTCATAATTATAATACAATAAATATATTATTTTAATATATTATATTTTATTTATATAATAAATATAATATGCTAAATTATGTTACAAATAAGTGAGCAGATAATTTCCCTGTATCCCTGTGTCTAAGGGACAGAAAAAGTACATCGTGTCTAGTATATAAGCGAGGATAAAACTTCTTATGGAAATGTTGGCATTATTCCCTTCCCATAAAGGGAAGAGGATGAAGTTTGATCTTCAAAAGCTTAGGGAAACTTTTAGACATGAATAAAGTCCAATTTGGGACTGGTGGAAGAAGTGGGCACTATGTGAGAACTGATAGTCATGCTTTACTGCTGGAGGCCATGAGAGACAAAAGACAGAGGCAAATTAATGGGAGAAGAAGCTGACTCGGTGAGATTTCTATTCTGAAGGTGTCTGGTTAGAATACATGTTGTGTACTCAATTCCACGAATATGGCAACTGTGTTTAAAACCATGTGGGTTTTTGCACTGGTGTCTATTTCAATATTAAAACAGACAAATTACAGGAATGATCTTGCCAAAAGAGTTATTTTCCTTCAAAACTTGAATCAACAGAGTGTAAATAAAGCATGCCTTGAAACAAGCCAGCAGGTCAGGGTTGTGCTTTGAAGACCATTTTGTTTGGGAGCAGCCTCATTGAATCCCAAATACAGTGTGTGGTGAAGGCATCTCGGATAGTGATTATGAAACGCTTCTCATGACAGATGAGAAGCACAGACATTCTGAAGGCCAGAAACTGTGTGAATAAAATGAAGAGACATCCTGCCAATGATTCTAGCAGTGCAAAGCCTCAGTGAATGCAGATGGATGTTCCAGCACTAATATCCATGCCATTAGCCATCTGAAGACCGGGCTCATTACCTAAAAAGGCAAAGCATCAATTTGAAGCATCGCAACGGTCTGTTGTGAGGCAGAGGATGAATCTGCCCATTCTTACGAATCTTCTGCTCATTTGTGTGAGTGCAGTAGGGACTTCCTCACCAGCCTCTTGGCTGCATTAGCTTAATTTTGCCTTGTTTCTATAACATTGCTTTCTACAATGGGGATAATGCCCTGTCTTAAAAAAAAAAAAAAAAAAAAAAACACTTTATTTATTCTCCAAACAATTCTAGGTTAAGGCCTCCCCTCCTGGCATTTCTCATGAAATGGATAATTATAGAATTATCTTAAAATTGAAATGTTCAGGATTTTAAACATATTGGAGTGATGTATGAGACAACCTTTATTTACTCATTCATGCATTCTTTTAGTGGTCATATTATGGGATGAAGTACAAGGAAGTTTCAAGGCACTGAGTGAACTCGGCTGCTGGGATGCTTATGTACAGACTATCATCAGTATCTTCAGATGGGAGCAAGGATAAAGATGTGAAACTCTTAAATAAATTAGAGATTACTGCATGTTCTTATTCCACAAGTATTTCTTGCAGAGCTGCTTGGGGCCAGCAACTGTCAAGGGGTTGGCTTTATAGAAAGGAGCAAAGGAGTTGAGGTCCTTGAACTTCTAGGACTGGCTACCTCATGGCAAGATGGTAAATAATGAATCAACAAATAAACAATATAACTTTAGGTAGCCATAGGTGCTGTGAGGAAAATAAAGCAGGCACTATCAAAGAGAGTGATGGCTGGTGAGGGGAGACTGTTAAGCCAGGGATGCCTCTGTGAAGTGCGTATCTGAGTCCAAGCCTTCCTGATGTATGGGGATCTGAAGGAGTAACAAAGAACCTAAGGCAGAAATGAGCTTGTCACTGTGTGTAACAAAGAGAAAGCCATTGACTTGAGTGTAGAAGAAGAGAATGATACACATGACCATGTGGTAGGAAAGGGATGACATATCCTATTGTCTTTTGTAGGCCAAGGTAAGGGCATTCTTTTAATCCTGAAGGCTTAGAAAAATCACTCTGGTGAGCTTCAGTCTGGTGTGATATGATTTGATTCCTAGTTTGGAAGGGTTGGTGGAGACAGACATTGTGAAGATCCATTTGCTGAGGTGGAGAGCAAGCAGGAGGGAGAAATGGAGGTGAGTGAATGGTCCAGGGTGGAGAGGATCAATGAATTATTGGTTCAGGTAGCCTAACCATGATAATAGAACAGAATATTCATTGGCAGGCTTACTAAAGGGGGGTGTGTGTGTGTGGTTACGTTAGATTTCTAACTGCTAATTTAGTAAGAATTGGTTCCAGGTTAGGCCCTGTTTCTTAGGAGAAGTGAAATGATACTGTCTGGGTTGAACATTAAATAATGGTACGGAGGCCATTCACTGATATAAATGAATTCACTCCCACTTGTTTCAAGGGGTGGGAACTGCAATGGGTGTTGTATACAGTTTTGTACAAGCCCTGGCTGAAGGCAAGTGGACATTTATTAAGGAAATAATACTCTAAGTAGCAAAGTGAATAACATGCCTGTGGGAATTACTTCAAGAATTAAGTCTAAAGGCACTTTTCATTCTTTCCTTTTTAATATAGAAACTTGTATGATTAAGCTCTTCAGTGTGCCCGACTCTCCTTGAATCTGCTAATGTGTTAACTTCCTATCAGCAGAAACTTAGTTCACTGTCAGTAGGCAAATTTCATCGGATCGCTTGCTAAGAAACTGTAATTAATATTTATTTTTGTCTGAGGGGAGACTATATCCTCCCTAGACAGGAAGAGAGGTAAACAGAGGAGAAGACCCAGCAATTGCTCATGAGTGTCGGTGCCCCCATTACAGTTCACCTGCTCCAGTCTTCTTCCCTTCCTCTCAGCTGGCAGATTCCATTCTAATATTCTCTCTCTCTCTCTCTCTCTCTCTCTCTCTCTCTCTCTCTCTCTCTCTCTCTCTCTCTCTCTCCTTCAGTTCCTCTGGTAAGTTGCCTCCAGAAGTAAGCAGAAGAGTATTCTAGGCATAGGCATTCCTTAATGCCCACAAAACACATTCAAATTCCTTAGCCGTGTACAAATAGAAGAAAGTTACTCTTTCTGCTTTATCTTTGGCTATAGGCCACACTTTTCCATTATTTTAAGCACATTGCATTTTCTTCTATTCTGATGATCTTGGAAACCATGGCAAATGCACACAAAACTTACCGTCTTAAATATTTTAACCATATTGTCCACCGGCATCAGGAGCACTCCTATTGTTGTGCTGATCCCACTGGATTCCAAATGACTAATTATTTCCCAAATGCTTCCAGAACGTGATTGCCTGGGTAACACCTGTAATTACACAGTTCCTTCTGGCCTCCTGAAGTGCTTTCCCTTCCCTTACCAATTAAAATCCTACCTATCTTGAAAGACTGGTACTTACATCCTACCTCTTCCCTTAAAGCCTTGTCTGAAAACGTAAGGTCAGCTCTGTTGCTAGGTTACACAGTTTCTACTAAAAAATGATGCCTGCCTGACAAATCATATCTAGACTGGAAAACCAACTTATCAACTTCAAATGTGTGACGGGATGGGGCACTTTGGATTTTCCCAAATGATGTTTTTTTTTGTTATTAGGCAGTTCCCTTTTAGGCGCTCTAGAGGCTAAGTCTTGGAATTGCTTCTTATGGAACATGATGCTCTTTCACCCCAGCATATGTATTGGTGTATATTCATTGCATATAGTGTTCATTCTTATACAGACAAATTCTTTAAGAATATCCTGAACTTTGACCACACCTTCCCGGTATTCCTTCTGATAGTCTCTTCCATTCCAATATCTCTCTTCTGTTTTTATGTTGCACAGGTTTATGTGTGGATATAGGCTCTCCTTAGTTTACAAAGAATTCTAGGACCCACAAAGGAAAGAAAATATGCAATACATGTCTTTCTACATCTAATTTGGCTTAATGTGATGATCTCAGTCGCCTATGTGTTCCATATAATGACAAACTTTCATTCTTTGTTATGGTGAACAAAACTCTATCATGCATATATACTATGTATATTCAACACTAAAAAAAATTTACATGCTAATGGATAACCAGGCTGACTCCATAGCTGCAGTGTGCAAAAATCTGTATAGTATACTGACTTAGAGTTCTTCGAACACACACCTATTGGTCACATAACTAGGTAATGATAATTGGAGTCTTATGAGGAACCTTTGGGCCAGTGAATGGGCTAACTTACACCTCTACTAATGGTATACAAATATTTTCTTTCCTCTATGTCCTCTCCAGCACTGGTTGTTGCTTGTTTTCTTAATGCTAACCAACCAGAGTGGGATGAGATGGATTCTTGATCTACTTTTACCCTGCATCTTCTTTATGGCTGTCTTTTAGTCAGGGTACATTTTAAATTGATGTTTCCTCTTAATTGAGGTTCCCTCCTCAGAAGACTCTAACCTGTGTCAAGCTGACATAAAACTATCCAGCACGCCGAGGAAGGATGCTCAACACTTCTAGCATACTCGTTGGCCACCTTCTCTTCATCTTTTGAGAACTACCTCTCTATTCCATTAACCCATCTATTGATTGGGTTGTTTGATTTAGGGGGTTTATGGTTTTGTTTGTTTAGTTCTTTAATATACATTTAAGATATTAATCCTGTCAGGTGTATTGCCAGCAAAAGTTTTCTCCCATTCATGAAGCTTTTAAGCCAAGGACATTTCTGAACTCAACATGAATCCCATCTTCTTTAAGCTGTCACTAGACCTGAGTTAGGACTCATGCAGAAGAGATGTTCTGAATCTGTCCCACTGCTCTGCAGCGCTGGCTATATGGCATTCTTTCAGGTCAGTTTAACACCAAGTAAAGCTTGTGGTAGTCTTCTGTGTCTGATTACAGCGGGACCTAAGACTATTCTTATGGGCTGCAGCAGGGTGTATAAACACTGTACTCCCATGCCTATCCCGTTATCTGCTTTGCCCATACGTCAGTTAGAAGCTATTTATGAGTGAGCCCGATGAAGCATCCCTTACCTTTGGAAGTAGCTGGATTGCCTGTAGAATTCTCTGTCTGTGACCAGAGTTAAGGATTCCAATTTCCAACAAATCCTGATCTTCCATAACATTGCTTCCCTGAAATAAAACCAGAAAGGTTATGTGATAGACCCAGCATTTATGCTATGTGAGATAGTAAGAATTTACTTTTCCCAGAGTTAGACAAGTTCTCTGAGTTCTGTAAACAAAAACAGAGTTGTCGTACTTTGTGTGGGTGAAGAGTAGGTCACCTGTGAGACTGATGGGAAGGGTATAGGAGCTGACCTTCCCTCACATACATCTCCTGTGACCTATGATTATGGTTAACTTCTGTGCATTGAAGAGTCATTCCTATGACTTAGAATTCTGTTCCTGTAAAAACATAAGGGCTTCCAGGAAGAGTCATCATTCAGGGTTTTCAGTGACTTCTAGAAGGATGTGAATGAATCCATTTATTTTAAAAAACTAATCTGAAAATAGATTTTGGGAGGAGGGCTGATGGGAAAATTGACAGGTACATGCCAGGTTAAAAGTAAAAATAATTCATTTTAGAATATCGAATGTCAGATTCTTAAAACATGGAGATGGAACAATGAATAAGACGCAAGTGTCTGCAAATGATGGTGGTTGCTCCCTGCATTTGCATACTGCAAACAGGTACCATGCAATGCTTGCATACTGCAAACAGGTACTGTGCAATGCTTGCATACTGCAGACAGGTACCATGCAATGCTTGTTTGGGAATCCTGAGAGGATTAAGGGCACATTTTTGTAGAAGGTGATATGTAATCAAATATCTGAAGTATACTTAGGACCCCAAGCAAGAAGGACGAAAGGGAAACCATGTGCAATAACCTATAGAAAAAAACCCACAAGTATACTGGGAATAAAATGGAGAGGAAAAAAAAGTAAAGTTGGAAAAGTAAGCCCAGGCTAAATGGGCATTGCATGGCACAATGATAGTTTGCATCCATTCTGGCTATCATAAAAAGCTATGGGCAGCCTTAAAAAACAGTTACATGATGGAATTCTAAATTTAGAAAGATTATTTTGACTTTTATGGCCGGGCCTCAGTTTCTTTCCCTAGAAGATGAAAAAGCTGAACCTCATATTCTCCAACGACCAGTCTACTCACAAACGGCTCAGATCTTATGTATTTTAAGCCCCTGCTCAGTGTTTGAAACGGAAAAGTAGAGACTGCTCATCTTGTCCCTAAACGCCAGTCGTTCAGGGTTTACAAGATAGAGTTTCCCTTTAAACTGAAGACTCTAATACTCGAAATGGAATAAAGCAACCACATTTTCTCACTCACTGGTAGAAGCCGGAAGTAGAAAAGAGGTTGTAAGGCTCTGAAGGGTGGCTGGGAGGTTGGAGGAAGGGATAGGTGGGAGAAATTCATTAAAATATTGCATCACATGGTAGACTAGCTGTATTCTATAACAGTTTTATAGATTCTAAAATTATTATAAGAATCGAATATTTTATAAAATATAGGGATGGTATTTAAGAAGATGAAATATCAATTAGCCAGATTTGGCCATCATCCATTGTGCACATGTGTCCCATGATCATATTGTATTCCATAAACAAGCACAGGGATTACATTCCATTAAAACAAAAAGATAAGATTGAAGACTTGCGGACTGGGTGGAAGTTCATGAGTTTGCATTGCTGTTTTTTTCTGAATGAATCAACTTTCATCCTATGAATGCAATAGCACAAGATACTTAAGAGAGAAATGGCAGAAAAACATGGAGAAAACCAGATACTTACAGAGGCTCAGAGCAACAGAAAATGAACTAGAAAGGGCAGTCCTGGGGTCCTGCAGACCATTAAGAGGATGCTAGAGTTGTTTTAGGGATGGGATGGGCCTGGGCTTAGGTAATTGTTATGGAAGGCAGAAACTGTGGAAAACTATCAAGCAGTTTTATTTGGAGGTTGGACCTGAAGAACGAAGAGATGGGAAATGCAGAGTGGAGCAGGAGATGGATCAGAGGCCTTTTCTCAGAGAAGAAAAGAGGGAGGGTAGAATAGATGGATGTAAACAGTTTAATATCAGACCATGTTACAAACGGATAATTGACTGTTGTTAGACGATTAAAGTCATTAGAACGGTATCACGCTTAGGGATTTAAGATGGCCATTCATGGAACAAAAGCGTTCCACCTACTCATAGCATCATGCCGATGCTTAAGCTGTGCCTGCCACCTCGGCGGAGGTTGAGTGATCCAGGTATATAGCAGCATGATAAAGGCTAATGAAAAACAAGCAAAGCCAGTCTTGGCACTGTGCCATAGGAAACACTGCTCTCAAGAAATTACCCCGTGCTCGCAATAGAGCATGGCTGAGCATAGAAACAACTTCATTTTGAGAAATTATTACTTCCAGAAACGGACTCAGGGAGTTTGAGTAGGATATATGAAGCCTGGTCTGACTTTTAGTCTTTGAGGATTTCCCAAAGCATGTACCAACCCTAAGACAACAATCACAACACCAGCCACTTCTATGCTAGGCCACTGTTGTGATGTGCATGGATTGAATTACCAGTCCATACCTTCAACTCTCGAAAAATGTGGGGCCTAGTTTCTTTGTACATCAGCAAGCATATCATCAAGATTTTTATGGTTTGTAGAACCTATGGCCTACAGTTAATTCTAAAAGTTTGGCAGCAGTATTTGAATAATTTGATGGTTTCAACAATTAAGTCCTCAAAGACCACTTTCATTCCTCAACACCATTCCTATACCGTCTTCTCTATTTTCAATAGGGGAGGGAACTTTTGGAACAATTGTACAGAAATCTGAAATTTTAAGAGTGTTAAATACACAGTAACCTTCTATGCTTTGGGTCAGATTTCCTAGCATACAGGATACTAACAAAACGCTTTTAAAAATGAGCGGAAAGAACGGAATTGTAATACAAAATATAAGAACGTACCTTATGAATTGGAAAATACAAAGAAAAGGATTCAGTGCCCCTAATGAGGCATACTGTTAGATTTTTTTCATTTTGCTAATTATTCTTATTTGTTCACCAGACAATGTAGAAATAAATAGAAACATTATACTGTGTGTGGTAAATATGTACAATTATTTTGTGTCACAAAAATACCAATAAAAAGAAAATGTTCTATTTTCCCTGTTTTTATAATACATAGAATAACCCTTAATATCCTGATATATCTTCAGTTTGAATTTTGCTTAAAAAGTAAGGTGGCTTAGACCTATTTGAGTCACGACTGGGCAAACTTAGTTAAGTCATATCGTTTTTTAGGCTTCTTGGCTTTTATCTGTAAAATAAAGCAGACTAATCACTGCATTAAAATGTTATTATTTCAGCCATGTTTAACTTTTGATAAGTTTCATTATGTATAAATATAGAGTGTGTATCTGAAATGTCATTTTTAGTCTTTTAGAATCCAGAACCTAAAGTTGGCTTTAAGAAATGATTACTGAGAAGTTCAAAAACATGTTTGTTTGTTTTTTTGTTTGTTTGTTTTTGACAGAACAATCTTAGCTAACAGGATACCCTCTTTGTAGTGCTATGGTTTATTGCAGCTTTTTGGAGTAAAATAAGATTTTATAATTCTTATGATTTCCTTTTGCATTTGGGTCACAGTTACACTGTCAAGACCACAGACATTCCAGTTCTGCCTGAGGAGCCACAGTCTACGCTCACTCTGTTGCTTGCTTTTTTAATGCAGAGAATTTCAGCTTAACTTACTCTTTTTACCTAATAAAAGCTGGATATAAACCTAGCGCCCCACTGATAGATCGTGGGTTTGCTGAGCAGAGCTCCACGCGAGTCCTCTGCTTAAACCAACTTTTCCAGTCCATCCTCATTCTTCACCAACCATCTCATTACACCATTCTCTCCCACCCACTTATCTGCCCCCCATAATGAGCATGAATGCCATAGACTTCTCTACCAAATGTTAAGACTGACCCCTACTTGCTAAATCCAGTTGGTTCTTTTCAGCTCTGAACCCAAGTACTTTCTGGCTAACTTGGCTGGTGGTTGCAGTACTGGATAATACCCGATTTCCAGCATGTCAATCACTGTAGCCAGTTCTAGTAGTCAGGATTTCTCTAACTTATCGACAGGGAAACCGTAGTCAAATCACATAGACGGGGCAAACGAGGCCAGCAATAAAACACAGTCATCATTCTCGGGATGTAGTTAGTTATATACCATTTGGTCATAGTCCGTGGATATTAAATATAGTGTCTTCAGCAAACTATCTCCCAATATTTTAGTGGTCAAAGTGAAAAACGAAGTTGTCACACTTTGGGTGGTGTTAATTTATTATGACGTTAGAAAGCCATGCTATGTAATGACAAGTGCAGACACAAGACAGACAAGCTCTTCAGCTTAGCACCCTACATCCCACAGGTGGTTCTGGAAGAGTAATCATAGAGAAAATGATTTTGCTAGTCAGTAACTAAACAACTTATTAGCATGATCAAAGGCCCAGGGTGGTGTTTTTCCAGCTGCTGCTCTTTTCCTGATGAGAACTGACAGATCTTTATTACCTTCTTAAATCACAGAATGAAGAGAAATCACCTAATATATTATGCGCTGGTAGCTGAAGCCGAGGCTTCCCTGACCCGTGGGGAGATTGTTATGTATGGAGGTTTTTCAGCTCAGATAGACCAGCGAGATGACCAAATGGGAATGAGTACTTGTATTTCCTGCTTAATGGCCCATTAGAGACAGAACAACTATTTATTGAAATCATATCTCAGGGATGTCCGTACTGATGGCTCCGGCTCTCAGAACAGCTTGAGAAGTTCGTGTGGTTTCATAACTTTAACACAATATTGAATTCATTTAGAATTTTTGACTTCACATCCCATATTAAATCAAGCACTAGAGAAGCACGTCTGAAGACCTTAGGAAGACTGGCTTCTTCTTAATACACATTGGAGCAGGAAATGTTTTTATACTTTTCCTTCAGGCAGGCTCAAGCTGAAGACATCCAGAGATAATGTTGGTGGGGAAAGTGGTGTCTGCTTTAGAACTGGGTCAGTCAGATTCTTCTCACAGTTTGTGTGGCCTTACTTCGATGGGACATTTAAAACTGGATACATATACGGTGCAACTGCATCGATCTCTTGCAAACTTGCACACGAAAACCATACACAGTTTATTTATTTATTTTTTTTTACAGCATAAAGAAATGTTACAGCAAAGAAATGTTATGGTCTCACACCTTTCATGAATTAAAATCCAAATATTTTCTCTTCTTAACGGGAAATTTAAGTGCTTTCTGCTTGTTTTACTTGCAGGGTTCGGGGATCTATGGTGACAACAACCCATCTAGAGAAGAGAACAGTGTACATCGTTTTTTTTCTTCAAATAAAATGCCATGTCTTAGCTTCTTACCTTACAGCCTTGACTCTATTTGAGCTCAGTTTATAGATAAATTCAAAGCACAGCTTTTCTGAGTGATTGTGGTAGTGGCTATTGCAATAAGTAACAGATTTCTAATTTTCCAGTGCAGCATTAGATTGAAGCTACATTTACCTCATCATTCAGAAAAAAAAGCACAATTACTATAAATGCTCAGATAGTAGATGATGAAGTGTGCTCCATTATTATTATTATTATTATTATCATTATCATCATCATCATCATCATCATCATCATCATCATCATCATCATCGTGTCTATCAGTATGGGGTTATGTGATGTGTGCATCTGAGTGTGGGCTCATGTGTGCCATGAGACACATGTGGAGGTCAGGGGCAACTTTCAGGAGTTAGCTTCCTTCCACTGTGGGTTGTGGAGATGAAATTCGGGTCACCAGGCCTCTGTGCAAGTGCTTTCATCTGCTGCCCCATCTTGCAGCCTCCATGCTCCATGTTTAATTCCCTATCTCATGCTAATACAAGAGCATTAGAAGCGTTTGCAGCCCTTTCATAGCCTCTCTATCTTAGGCCTCATAACATACTCTTTTGGTTGCAACAGAATTTCCTATATATGCTTAATTAACTGTCTATACTTTTAGCTTATGAATAGTTTTCTGGGATTTAAGGTCACGTGAATTTTTCTTTTCTTTTTTTTTTTGAGGCTAGAGTTAGAATTTCATTCTCCAGATATCAAACATGAAAGATGATGCCTGCATGGCACGCCATGAAGACCTTATGTTTAATCCAATGGATAAAGTAGGAAATACAGTATCAGTAGAAAATTAATGAAGATATAGACAACACATAATCATAACCCTTCCCACATGTCTACGATCAATTCAGCATCACATCAGATCCTATTACAGATGGTTGCGAGCCACCATGTGATTGCTGGCGATTGAACTCAGGACCGTGGTAAGAGCAGACAACGATCTTAACATCTGAGTGGTTTCTCTAGCTCTTAGTCTTCACTTGAAGGCTGCCAGTTCACAGCTTCTTGAGGTAAGAGAAAAGTTGGTATGGACATTTCAAGATTTCTCTGTTTCCATCTCTTTCTTTCATTCTCGGATATTCATCACTATTCAGTTAGTTAGAGACACTCCTACACTCAGGTTATACATTTTGATAAAGTACACTTATTCTTAGATTTACTTTTAAGATTGGTATCTAACAGGTAGTATGATCACAATGAAATTCCTGTTACCATTTTTTTAAAGATTTATTTGTTTCTATTTTATGTGTAGGAGTGATTTTCATGCATGTTTATATGTGTGGCACGTGCCATGTCTGAGTTGTTGGAAGAAGGTGAGGGAATCCCTGGCACTGGAGTTACCATGTGTGTTCTGGAAACCCAACACAGGTCCTCTGCAGAAGTACTGAATGCTCTTAACCACAAAGCCACCTCTCTAGTGCCTACTTCTCCCTGTCACCATTTTTACCTCTTACTTTTGAGGCCCCTTTTCCTCTTGAGACATCTTTTCTCAAGCAATGGAGAAGGAGAAGAAATTTAAGTAAAGAGGTATTTGTTTATTTGTGTGTTTAGCAGGGCTTGATGAAACTATTAATTGTAATTTTGGTTAGTTTGAGACTAAATCATATTGACTTAGTACTACATGTATTTATAAAGAATGGATGAAGTCCATTTGTGTAGTGATTTATATTTCTTTGGCCAAAATTCTCATAGCTACCAGAGAGGGGCTCTAGTCTTCAGTTTTTTAAAAGATTTATTTATTTTATGTATATGAGTGCTCTATCTGCATGTACACCTTCATGCATACCAGAAGAGGGCGTCAGACCTCATTACAGATGGTTGTGAACCCCCATGTGGTTGCTGGTGATTGAACTCAGGACCTCTGGAAGAGCAATCAGTGCTCTTAACCTCTGAGCCATCTCTCCAGCCTTTAGTTTTTATTTTGGAGGCTGCCAGTTCACAGCTTCTTGAGGTAAGAAAAAAAGTTGATGTGAACAAAATTTATCTAAGTGTTCTTACTTTTTTCCCCAGTTACATGCACAGACATAGAAAGACAGACAGTACTGACAGATTGTCCTGGGAGAGTCCTCCACACCCTATTCTCACCCTGGCTCAGATTCACTTACAGGAAAGACCATCTCATGTATTTCCCAGTCCCCTACCTCTTCAGGGATGAAGAAAATCCAGCTACACAAAACACTTCAAAAGACAGCTTCAAAGATGTTATCTATTTAATCAATATGAACTGGATTCCTTCAATGTTTATACAAGTGGCAGCTGAGGTAAGCTACAGTAAACTAATTACTTTACTGAATTCTTCCTATGTGCTAGCTAGCCACCATTCAAATTCCTTATACATGTCACCATGTTTCATTTTTTTTTCTAACAACCCCATTTAACTTGAACTGAGGAATATTTCTCATAAATTACCCCCAGAAAGTCATCCTCCCAGTACAACAGGCAATGAATCAGTCTCATTCTTAACCTCATCCCACCTCCAGTGTGGCTAATGCAGGCAAGGAAAGATTCAGCTTAACAAAACAAAAACATGCCCTGGATTAAGCCATTTATATATTTTACTTAAGAGGCATATGAAATTACATAAAAGTAGGTGCCCTCGTGTATTTTATGTCTGGCTTCATGGCATTTCAGCAGCTGACTCCCTCTCTGTGGAAGATCATTTAGAAAGCTGTCTGACCCATCCCTCCTCCTCACTCTGGTCCTTTCTGTTCACTGAATCATGGAATCAGGCTGGCAGGGACCTGTAGGCTTTTCTGGCTTAAGTGTTCCCTAACTAAGCATGGCACGTTAACTTCTCCTTTGCAGCATGGTGTCTAGCTGGTTTTATACCATCCCAAAGGGGTTGCTGGGATATTAGATACTTTAAATGGTCTTTTCCAGACTTTGAGTCTGACTGTGGGGTTGGGGTTGGAAGGGACACCCCAGATCTACTTGTTCTGCTCTCATTGCAATGCAGAGTGTTAAAGGCGAGCTATTAGAAGAACAAGCCAAAAGCAGAGAAAGGAAAAACAGTTAGCAGCTGTCCCATGTCCTTTTCCAATTACAAGCTGTGAAGTTATTTTTTTTTTTTCCTTGAGTAGGCTGTACATAATCTTGGCAGGTACCGAGTTTTATTCTTCTATCTAATATGCTGAACATTGATTTCCTGGTGCCTCTCAAGAGAAAAGTGAGGAACATCTCACTTAGTGTGGACACTCTGCTCTTGCTCGAGGGGGAACACAATGCTTTGGTATTTCCAGCAGGCTCCTCTTATGGGCCCCTTTGGCTAGTGGTGTGGAGGCGTACTAAGTGTTCATGTTCATGGTATCCGCTACACTGCCCATTCAATTATAAATCTTGTAAGAATCTTGTAAGCTAGGTGGCATTATCCTCGTTTCATAGATGAGGAATGAATAGTCTTGGGCATGTGAAATCATTGCAAGTTTGCACAGTAGCTGACGAATCTGTGATCAGTGTTTTATTCTATCAGACTCCAAGATAGGACTTTACTTTCTACAGAAAGAGAACCAGGTGTCTAGGAACAGGTGTTTGCTTCAGTCAACAGATGTGTAACACTGCTCAAGATTAATTCCCATGCATGCATATATAATAAATATTTAGTTATGTACTCTAACACATTTTACTTCTACTATATTATATACCCTCTGAAAGGTCAAGTGGCTGGCTCCTTCATATTACTATAATCCAAAGCCAAGCTCTTAATAAATGTGACTGAGGGTACTTGTGACTAAAGTACTATAGAACTTGTCCTGTCCTGAAGTGGGTCCACACAGGAGGTGTGAGCATCAGTTTGGCAACAGGTGGGCATGAGGGATCCTGCTCCTGTGTAAACCCTTGTCAGAAGTGTAACTAGTCAGCTGAGGAGAGTTTCTCAGGTCAGGGATATGTTTGCATGACTCCTTTATGTCTCTTCACGGCCAGAATGAAGAAGGGCCGTGTCTTGGGATGAAGGAAGGTGGAGCGGATCTGGGAAAAAGTCAAGGTGAGTTTGTATTCCTTGTTACGATGTTAAGGATCCAGAGAAAAGGCTGTGAGTTGTGGACTCTAAGAAGGGTGATCTAGGCCAAGGGAAGTGTGACCATGAAGATGGACAATTTTGTGCTCCTAACATTGTGAATCCAGCCAAAATAACAACTCATTCATTAACTCGCAGATATGGCATTTGCCAGGAAATACACATCTCCAGTTTCAAAGGTGATGGGGTTTTCTGACAATACATTTTAGTTAAAAAAAAAAAAAAAAACCCAAAAAACCTCAAGATGTTAAGGACCAAAAAGGATAGGGGGGAGGGAAAGAAGCAAGGGGAGGAATGATTTGTTCTATAGTGTAAAGGTGGTATTGAGGAAAATATGGTTGCTGGGGAAAAAAATACATCAATTGAAACTTAAGTTGATGCCATGGTCTTTCTTGGATAGCCTTAGGGATGAAGTCACAGAAAGCTGGGAATGAACCAACAGAGTCCAAATCTAGAGATGTCAGAGAGCAAGAATGGGCCCCCATTTGTTTAGTCAACCTAAATTTATTCAGCTCAGTTTCTGAGCAATTCCTCTGTGTCAGGCATGCTACTGGGGTTCTCAGAACACCATCCCATGATAGACTAGATCCTTTTCCATTAGACGTTAAAGTCAGTGGATAGAACAGGATAAAATAGTTGAATAAAACCACGCACATTTCGAGACAGCACTCCTATATTTACTACATGCCATTATGCACTCTGCCTTTTTATTGTCCATAACAACTTCGAAAGTTGTTACAATTAACCTTCTTTCCAAATTAAAAATGTGATGCACAAATAAGCAGATAACGTGTTCAAGCTCGCATAGGAAGTCAAGCTGCTCTAACGGAACGTAATAGAGTACTGAGCTAAAACAACGCTGAACACAGAAGACCTGTGTTGGAAAGACTGGGCAGGAAGCAATTTAAATGATTAGAAGGATGGAGGGTAGTGTGTGAAGAGCCATTAGAAGGACATTACTGGCAGAAGCAATGGCAGGCACAAAGGCACTGGGGTGGGTACAGTACCAAATATGTAGGAACAGACGGAAGAAGTATTTGGTCATTGAAGAAGAGACTTTGGAGTAGAAAGCAGGGAAAAGCTTGAGTGATTCTGGGATTTGTTGTACCCACTGTGGCAACTACAACATTGAGAGAAGCTCACCCAAGAACTGCTTGTGAGGCTCCTATGGCTTCACCTCAGCCCGGTTGGCAAGCCTTGTGGTTTCTTCAGGATTGAACTACAGATGCTGGTTTGTGCCTGATGTCTGCCTGCTGAAAGGACTGGTCTGTAGCTGCTGGTTCCTGTGTAGTGCCTGCCTGCCTAGAGGACTGGTCTACACCAGATGAGTCATATTTGCTGTTCGCTATGAGACTGAACTGCTCCTAAAGAAGATCGAGCTCGCCCCCAAAGAATTATTGCTGAACAGGTCCACTTCCGCCATATTCTAAGAACTCTTTCTTCCACTACTCTGCTGGGTGGTGGGTTAGAGGAGAGGTTGAACCCTTACTAAAAGTGAGTTGCCTACACATTTATGCCTACACATACTCCATGGTCCTAGCAATTTTATTTCTACCTTGTGGTGAACACTATTTGACTGAATCCCTTCTCCCGCGCTACCTCCTATTTCACAGGCTGATTCTGCCACTGTTCTGAGTCTCCTTGGAGCTGTGTTTGTACATGGGCAGATCTATCCACTGGGAAATATACTGGGGACTTTCAAGGCAGACTTGAGAACAGAGACAGGCCCATGAACAGAGAGTACCCATTATGGCATTGACTGCCCATTATGGATAGTTCCATTGGATGTCTAGAAGCAGGCAAGCCTGGGCTGTGGAAGAAATAACAATTCTTGAATACATAAGCTCTCTCCATTTTTTTTTTTTAAAATCTGGGTTTCTCCAGACAGTTTTATATGTCACTAAAAATAATGACAGGAACATGTCTCATGGCATGTAACAGTGAGTTGAGAAGGAGGCAAACGGGAATTTACTGTTTGCCTTATTTTATTGTACTCAGACTGGGATACATTAATATAAGTTCAGCAACCACGGGGTGTTAGAATACAAAAGAAAGTTGTCAGAATCAAGTGTGTGTGTGTGTGTGTGTGTGTGTGTTATGTGTGCATGCAAGTGTGTATACGTGTGTGTGTGTGTGTAAGTATGTGTAAGTGTGTGTGTACTGGATTTTTTCTTTTCACAGTTTCATCCCATTTTGGCTTGAAATAATGAAATCTCATGAAAAGAATTTTAAAGGAGCTTTTTCCTTTCATCCCTTCAATTTCAGCTTCAGTTAACAATTGCTGGATACAATGTTACCACATGTGCATAAGTGGTTTTATTTTTTACATTTTTTTAATATATATATTTGGAAGTGGCTCTGAGCATTGCAACAGCAGGTATCCAGAGGTTCTAAAAAGTCAGAGCTTAGCTGGAAGCATATTTTTACATATGCCCTGTGTTCTGTAAATTCAATACATGAAGCATAGACCAAAAAAAAAAAAAAAAAAAAAAAAAAAAAAAAAAAAAAAAAAAAACCCACCCTTGAGATGTTCGCACTTTATACATATCGGGCAGACACAGTAAGAACATTTGCTGGTAGTTTAGGCTGGCCTTAAGTGTGCTTGTGCCCTGAGCTCTTGAGATTGCCAAAGGGCATGTTTAGATCCTTTGTGATCCAGAACACCTTTGGTGAGAGATAAAGGGTGATTATGTTTTTGAAACAGTTGGCTGGTGGAATATTCCTGACTTTTCCTTATACTTATTTTTGGGTTTGGTATTTAAGCTATTTTTCCTGAGATGTCTTTTGGATTAAAAAAAAAATATTTTTCTTCATGAAAACTTTGTCTTGACTCATTTCAGTTTTAAGATGTGGTGGTGGGAATATGCTCACCCTGTGGCCCTCGACTGATGTGTGAGGAGATGGTGTGTCCCAGC
Source organism: Arvicanthis niloticus (assembly GCF_011762505.2). Classification (NCBI taxonomy): domain Eukaryota; kingdom Metazoa; phylum Chordata; class Mammalia; order Rodentia; family Muridae; genus Arvicanthis; species Arvicanthis niloticus. The sequence goes on along the minus strand of NC_133429.1, from coordinate 14,360,424 downwards.
AGAGTGTAGAAGGGAGAATAATCTGACAGAGCAGTGACCACATCAGTTAAGTAAGGTCACAGACAGGAAAAGCCCTTAGAACTGTTCAGGGACTGGATGGTCAGTCACACCTTTTGACTCAAGGTTGAAGATAAAAGGAAGGTTCATTCAACACACACACACACACACACACACACACACACACACACACACACCATTATAGACTGTGTATATAACATACAGAATACTCTTATTTATTTGTTTTATCTTATACCCTTTCTTTACTAGGATCACTAGTAAAAAAAGGAAACCCTTTCCTATAATAAATATTATTAAAGGTTCCCTTGTTTAATTTTTATTTTTAATTTGACTATTTTATTTAAAATTTTTTATATATAATGTATTTTGATCATATTTTCTTCTCTCCACCTCCTCCCAGCTTCTCCCCACTATCCTCCACACCCAACTTCATGTTCCCTATCTTTCTCTAGAACACAAACAAACAAAGAAACAAAAAAATAAGGGAAAGATGCTATTTGCCATTGATACCTGCTGGGAAAGGTAGAATCATTTTTCTCCAATGGAGAGTCTGCGCATATCAACCAAACTCTAGGGCAGTCTCCATGTACAAGAGTTCTTGGCCAACAGAAAACAGACTTCAAACTAAAGAAAAAGTTCTAAAAACATTCAACTGGTACCTAAACTATCATGAAATTCTTCATATTAACTTAAAGTGTATATTATTTACAAATAGGTGCATCATGGTTAGGTTGAAGAAGTGGTAACCAGACACGGCATTCTTGGTTTCTTTCTCCTTAGTATTAGATTCCTTTTTTCCTTTGCTGGTCAGTAAGCTTCTTGGGAGAAAGGACCATGATTCATTATCTTTGCTTCTCCCTCAGTTCTTCTTGGCTAAGAACCAAATAACACACATGCTTCACTGAATGGATGTGCAAGCATGAACATGAAGTGTAGGCTCATACTAGAATGCAGTTGAGGCCCCACTGGCGTATGCAAGTGTGTATTGAGAAGTTCCAGCAGCAAACTCCAATATGCAGGATGCCTGATGTGTGGTTTTTCTCTTCTAATTGAAGGAAAGATAAAGATGGAATGGCTGGTACACCATAACACCAAAATGTTCTCAATCTTTTTCTCTCCCCCCCCCCCCCCCAGTTTTGCAAATTCTCATGATTTGATTTCTATCCAGGACTGTCAGTTGAGACATCTGATAATCTAAAAGCATTCAGAGAATTAGAAGCCCATATGGCTCAAAAAATATTTCCTATCCGGTAGGAGAAAGAGAACATACTGTGAGAATAATACCAGTAGATCCTTCAATGTGCCGTGTACAGGGAGAGCAACAGTATACCCTCCAGTGGACATGTACAGGGAGAGCAACAGTATATCCTCCAGTGGACATGTACAGGGAGAGCAACAGTATATCCTCCAATGATCGTGTACAGGGAGAGCAACAGTATACCCTCCAGTGGACATGTACAGGGAGAGCAAAAGAACTGAAATCATTTTTCATGGAATAATGGTAATGATCATCAGGATTAATTAGAACAACCCAAAATATACTGGATCTGCTGTTCTTCATAATTTTTTTTTTTAAATCAGTATTTCAAAGCAAAGGCAATAATGAGGTTATGTTTTATCTAACAGAAGCAATATTCCTTAGAAATGGGCACCAAATTAAGAGTGCTGGCTTATTTGAAAAAAAAAAATGAATTGTATAAACATGGAAAAAAAATCATCCAACTTCCTTAGGCCTTAATTTTTCTCAACTGAATATTAAGAGGGTTGAACCAGATGTTCTTTCCAAACACATCTGGAGGTCCTAGTGTATGGATACTCAAATACACTGTTCAAAGACTAATTGATTCTTCTTATTTGGGGGCAGGGAGAGCCACTTTCCTCAAATAGCTGTTCAGTTTGAGAGATAGTTGCACATAAGAGAGCAGGGCAAGGGAGAAGACGTGGGCTCCATTAGTATTTACATTGATGTGGCTGATACTATGGCGACAACTATTAATTCCCGAGACTCAACTGCACTGCCATTATCAGAACAATTCTATAAGACAGACATCACCACCATCACCCCCACTGCAGAGAAGACAGAAGCACAGAAGTAAGCCACAACTGGAAGAAAGTGACCCAAGAAGCAGCAGAGCGTCTGTGGCTGCCAAGGTTGCAGGGACATAAATGTTGGGACAGGGTCTCCCCAACTCTGCTGCCTGTGGTATTGAGACAAGTGTGAGTCACATGCAATTGTTCCAATGGGGTGTGATGATGGGGCTCGCTCTACCAGCTTAGTGGTCTTCACTATCCTCTTCCCCATAATTTTATTCTAGGGACTGTGGGTTAATAATAAAATAGGATAAGGATGTGATCTTGGTCTCATGCACAGCTCTCCTCCTTAACAGCAGTATGATTCCGGATCCATGAATGTTTTCCTCATCTGTAAAATGGAGTAACAACTCTCCTCCCTTTTAGCAATGCGGTGATATAATGAGTATGAAGTTGCTTTATACATCACAAAGTAAAATTGCTACAAATAAAGGATGCCTGCAGGAACTGCTTTCCTTTTTCCTCTCTCTCTCTCTCTCTCTCTCTCTCTCTCTCTCTCTCTCTCTCTCTCTGTCTCTCTCACACACACAGCACTGTAAATCTTGTAGTTTCATGTTGTTTTCGCCAGAAATAGTCTATTCTAAAAGAGGCAGCATGTGTGGTGGGGAAAAAAAAATGTAGGTTTATTCCTAGCTCTGCCATTTGCCTTGCTTTGTGGCCTTGGGTGAGTCATTTAGCTGGGTATTTCACAGACTCCCAGCCCCACAGGGCCTCATGCTTAGGGATGCTCTGGGATTACTGTCTCAAAATCCTCCCTATTTTTTCTTTTGAATTTGTGTTTTGCAAGTGAAGCCTGACAGGACAACAGAGTGTGACTGGGGACTTGCCATCTCAGCCCATGAAAGGTTCTTCTTCCTGTGCTTCCCCAGGATGGTTCTAGCAGAAACCTTTATTACTGCTTTCTGGTGCCTTGGGCCCTGTCTGCCCTCCTCCAGACATGTCTGGTCATGAAAACACCACATTCCTCGTCCCAGGAGGGAGCTGGGTATTGGTCCAGAGAGGGTTTGTGTTGGGTGCTCTTTGCACCTGATAGACTGGCAGCTGAGTACTACCCAGAATCACAGAGGATATGATCTTAGTACATGTATTCCCTGTCTGCTCTAGGTTTGGGTGATAGATCTTTTGGCAAGAGATGTATCTGGTGAGACTTACATAGATCCTGTTCCCACAAGGTACTGTATCTGTCAGAAAAATGTAGGGGTCAGGGGAGGATGTCACCTGGGCCTGGCATCAGGTGACAGGATCCAAAGTTCCTCAAGTGTCTGGTGTTTTGAGTGAGTTTGCCAGGCCAGCTCCATGCCTGAGGTCTTCTTTCTTCTAACCTTCCTGGATTTGCCATACTCCCTTTTTCTGGCTAAATCAAGGCATCGTGGGATAAGAACTAGAATATAATTATAATTCTGATGATAATTACATAAGAGTTAGATGCTTATTCAAATGTCTGCACTTGAAAGTAGCATTGCACGATGTAAAAACAAATGGTGGATTTCATGTTAAAAGACAAAACTCTAAATTTTATTTTGGAAGATTAAACAGCAAATAAAACAAATGAACTACCACGGCAGTCCAGATACTGACCACTGAAAATGCTATGCACGTGTTCCAATGGTTCTGTCTTTTCTGTTTTAAAATAAGGGAGCCTATAGTTTCATTTTACACTGGACCCAGAAAATTATATAGCTGGGTGTGAGCTTTTCAGAACTGCCTGGTTTCTGGCCCACTGGGCCACACAGGTAGACATGCTGTAACTCTGCTTGTAATCTGAGCTCAGTTCAGAAGCAGAGGCTGGATGGACTGATTCAAGACCCACTCATTACTAGAGATCTGTGCCTTTTTCTCTACCCTTTTAACTGGGTAGAAAAAGAGACATGGTTACCTCTCCACTGGAAACCATGAGAGTCCTAAATGGATAAAACTTCCAGCTTTGCTTCTAGAGCTTGTTAAAAGTGATAAGGATGAAAGACGTTGAAATTGGAGTTTCATCATATATTCATTCATTCATTCATTCATTCACTCATCCACTCACTGCACCATTTCACAACCTTTATTTAGTCGAGACTATGGTACATTGACTTGGGGAAGCTTGAGAATTCAAAAGCAATTAAGACATTCTCTCTTCTAAAGAAGCTCAAAGTCAATGGAAGTGGACAAATAAAGCTGAGGTAGGAAGAGAATACAAGCACATTAATAGATTTCATTTTTTGTGCAACAAGATCAATGATTATGACTGTACAGAGAAGAGAGTCCTGAAGCACACTGGCCTAGATTAAGAAAGGCATTTTGGGCAGGGTGACTATAATACTTACTAAGTGATGTGTACAAATTAATCAGAATTCAGAGACTGGAGAGAGCATCGTGAGAATCAATTACAGTTCGGACAAAAGGGCATTGAGAAAAGAAATAGTGTCCCGAGAGTTGAAAAGCCACAATCTTAATCAAACCAGAGAGGGAGAAGGGGAAAGGAGGAAAAGGGGGAGGAGAGGGAAGGGGAGGGAAAGGGGAGAGGGAGAGGGGGGAAGAGAGGGGGAGTGGAGGAGGGAGGGGGAGGGGGGAAGAGAGGGGGAGTGGAGGAGGGAGGGGGAGGGGGGAGAGGAGGAGGGAGAGAGAGGGGGAGAAAGTTAGTGAATTTATTTTTTGTTTTTGTTTTTTTTTAAACATCGGCAGGACATAAGAGGTATCCTATAGCTCTGGCAGTCAGTCTGCCATTTCTGCAGAAAAGAGATAACTGGATTCATAGTCTACAGAGTATACCCCAGTGGTTTTTTGTAATGTAATTTGAAGGGATAAAACTGGATATCGAGGCCCATTTAGAGAACCCTTGTAGAAATGATGCAGGAGACAGCGATGTCTAGATAGCTGCAGTTGGAATAGTGACATAAAAATAACAGAAACAGTTACAATGGGCTAGATTTGATTACTGCTCAAGGTTAGCTTGAGTGGAAGGCAGGACTCAAGGGTGGCTGTGACCGTTACAGAGGCAGACGAGACTTAGTCTACGGAAGGTAGTGATGTGACAGAAGAATATCGTGCTCTCCTTGGGGAGTGACTGTGGACCGGTGGGGGATTCCAGCAGGATGTTAGAGAAGGGGGCTGAGGTTTAACAAGAGGTTCAGGTTGGAGCTGTAGATTTGAGGGTGACCAGTATCTAGGTGGTTGGTGGTTGTAACTGAGATAGAATGAATGAAGGGCCTATGGAAAAGAAGAATTTCCTGGGGAATTTCATGACAGAGAGAAGGAAAAGGAGAAAATGAACCAAGGGAGTCTCAGGTGCCAAGAGAAAATGGTTTTCACGAAGCGACATGAGCCAGGTGGTAAATATGACAGAAAAGCCCTCTGCAAGCATGGTCAAAAGCCTCTGGCAGGAGAGTTAACAGGCCCTCCCAGGGAATCTACTGTGATGCTTTGATAAATGGAGAGGCAGCTAAGCAGCTGATGTCACTCCTGCAGCCCTGAAACTTAGAGGAACCTCTCTTGGATGCTGGCAGTGGTCAGAGCAGAATGGATGTGTGGGGACAGGGGAACCATGAGTGCTGGGATCTAGCTGAGACATCTCTACCAATCACTCACTCTGTGGCTCAGAGAATGTCACAGAAGAGCAGGGTAGAAAGCCTGTGAAAGTTAAAAGGAGGGTGGAATGAAATATTGTCTTCTGGATATCACTTGGCCCTTACGACAGACAGCCAGCATCTGCATAAAATCTGTACACATGCATCCAAAAGTAAAAGCATGACCAGTTGAGAAGCAGAGGTCAGGGGGGAGGAATAAGATAGGCCATGGGGGAGGAACGGCCAATTACAAAATATTGTATACAAATAAGAAACTGTCACAGGTAGAAAGTTAAATTTAAAAAGCAGAAGAGGTCCTTTGATTTTGGTAACCCAGACCGGCTGCTGAAGCTCTATGTTCAGAACACAGTTCTTCCCAGGAAAATTGAGAGGCAAAAGTCAAATCAAAAATGACCGTGTATGATATAACTCAAACACTAACAACAGCATCATTCCTAGTATCTTAAATATTTGAATAATATTTTACATGAGCATAATTCTCCAACTTTACAGTTCATCTTGTTCTTGTAATATCCTTGTATCTTAATAACTCATGTTGTATAACGTGTATATGTTTTATTCTTAAATATTTTTATATTAAATATTATTTGAAGCCTTAAAAATAAGGCCACGAAGTAGAAGAACGGAGGTAGTGGATGCAAATTACTGTTTAAACCGCCAGAGAGGAGAATGAAGAAACGTAGAGATGTCTAAAGATGAATCGACCTCTCTCTCCTCCCTTTGCTGTCTCTCTGTCTCGGATCCCCTTCCCCATCTTACCCCTAACCCACCCCTTCCCTCTCATCCGTTGCTCTCAAGGAGATACTTGAGTCAGGTTACAGACAGTCTGGAAACCAGGAGAGAAGGACAGTTGCTGATTCAGCAGAAGCAAAGGCCAACTGTAGAGGTGAAAGGTCCATCTCGGGGCAGAGGGTCTGGGGGAAGGCAGATGAGTGTGGAGTCCTCCACTGTGTCCCACAGTAGCTGTCTACTGCTAGTTCTGCCATCTGTGTACTAATTCTAAAAGCTTGGTCAGGGCCTCCATCTCCATCCCCGAGACTGGAGCTGGGAGCATACTCTTCAGATGCCCATCACCCGACTACTGAAGAAATGCATTTTTCATGACAGTTCTTTTTTTTCCAGGAGTTCCTCATAAAAATTCCCTGGTGACAATTCCCCAAGTCTCTAATCTTATCTTTATAGCCTTCAATCTCATAAGGTTCCTGGCTTGCTATTTTGAGTCGTTTGAGGTTACCTGCCGTGAACTCCTTCAGGAGCTTCCCTGCCTATCTCAGTTTCTTTCGTCCTTGCGTGGGTCTCAACTTTGCTTCAGGAGGCAGCTAAAGTTCTACTGGCCTTTCACAGTTCAGCTCCAGTGATATCCCTTATCTGACTTTTGCTTTCATCATACACACACACACACACACACACACACACACACACACACACGCTTCATAATTATTTGGAAGGAATTCAATCAACCAACTAGTCCAGCATCATGGTTCTTTTCTCATCTCTTCCTTTCTCTTTATCTCTGTGACCCATACCATCCCCCTACAAGGTATTAAACCTCTTAAGGGCTAGTCCATGTTGGGTGCATAGCAATACACTGTACATAGTACCTGCTACAATAATGAATGGGTTGGTTCTATAGTTACAGAAGGCAAGTATTTAGATGTGTAGAAAGGAATGCTTGGCTATATTTATATTATCCAGTAAACTATTTTAACTCGATACTTGTTACGTACATACTTGCTAGCAATTCAAAATATAAAACACAAGCAAATAAAAACATGACCTTTGTCTGAAGGTGTGAAACTCAATGGGAGTATTTTCATACATATGTATGTCCCACCAGAATAGAAGTTCTAATATCTGAGAGTGGTCTTCTAATCTGAGTCGGTGTGTATCAAGCAGAAAGTTCGGCATGATCAATGGCACAGATAGGCAAATATATATGTGTAGATATCTCGTGTGGAAGACAGAGAAGAATGAGATGATGGTGAGACCCGAACTACTCTGGAACGCAGACCCCAAGAGGGGCTGAATGGCATGGTGATGAAATTCTATGTAGGAAATCTGGCTGTCCTTAAACGTTCAAGGCAGAGGATATTAGCAAATGCACGTCTTTAAAAGATAAGTTTGGTGGTGAAATGGATGAACTCAAATGGAGAATGAACTCGTAAAGAAATGAGATTGGTGGTAGGCAGGTCTGTTAAGAAGCTTTTGCAGTATTGTAGGGGAGGTGACAAATGTCAAATGAGGGGAAGCTGGTTACACAGTAGATCGGTAGGTGATGCGTCAGTTGTAGGTGGGGAGTGGTAAAGTTACATGTGCAGAAAGGCTTGCTGCTCTAACTTTCTGCAGGACATTAAGCGGCAAAGAACGCAGCGATTAAAATTTATTGTCTGCTCTGTAAACACAGTTCTCTGTAGAAGCTCCCAAGCAATCTGATGACTTTCCTTCCTTACCTCATTCTGTATGGGGGAGTCTGCACTCTGCTCTATAGGATCAAATGGTCTCGTGTTGTCTCAGGCCTTATCTTATGTTTTGCACACTCACTCAGGTCATATAGCTTTTAGAGTAAGATCCATGTTACTGTCTGTGTTCTGTGCTTTGCATAGTGTGTGGTAGAGGGTAATAAAACAGTAGCTGTCAGATAGATGCATGTTCACTTGAATTGAAGGTTATTACCTGAGGTGCCTTGAGAACCCACACTTCATCTTACTCCTTAGGCTGAGTAGTGCTTCATCAATAACTGCATCCTGTCCCCCTCTCTACCTGCTCCACCATCCTTATCTACTTTTGACCTGGCTAGCTTCTATTTACCACTTCTAGAATTCTTACTTGCTGCCCCTGCACTGAGTGAGGTGTTTTTGCTTGCTAAGCCAAAGATTGCTTACTTATTTTTTAAGCTCCATGGTGGTAGTTGGTTTATGGTTTTGTCTCCAATTTGAGTGTTCTATGAATATTGGCTAAGAGAGAAGTGTCTGTGCCCTTGGATAGTCTAACACTATCCCTTCATGTAAGATTCTTTAGAATGGGACCTGACTTCCTTAGTTTAATGTGTGCTGTGGGGTTTGTGTTTGCAAACCTCAGCATTTTGAGATTGGAATTTTCAAACATCTGGATAGAAACCCCTGGATATACTCTGTGGATAAAAGAGACCAATGACCATCTGGAAAAAATATTTCACTCTTTGGCTTTTGAGCATAAAATTATATATGAGAAACCTTTCATGCAATTAAAACGCTAGAATAAAACAGCTTTTAAGTCCTTGTAGGGTATGAACAGTAAGGATTTCAGAATCAGAAAGCAAACATGATAGCAAAGTTCATACACATGTGCACATACACTACACACAGACACACGGACACATACGTACATACACATATACACAGACACACAGCCATACACACACACACACATAAGTACATAGACACACACACATACACACACACAGACATTAAGAAAGTCAGGTCCCATTTTAAAGAGTCTTACATCTCTATTTACATATCTATCCAAGGGCACAGACAGTACCAATTCCCTTGTTCCGAGATACCCATTTTAATCATACAAGACAATGAGTAACTCCTTGGAACATGAGTCTTTGTAGAGGCAGATGTGTATTCCCAAGATAGGGTGTAGGGTGTTTCAGGATTTCTCCCTGGCAAATCCTTTGCCAGAGCTCTCTGTAAGGCCTTAGATTGTCACTTCTCTGAAAATGCTCACTGTTGCCATCTGGAAGTGATTTTCCCAGGAGGCACTAGAAGGGAATCAATCCATTCCTGGCAGTCCAAGTCACAGATAAAAGTCATTTAGCACAGAGACTCTATAGCCTAAGTCTCCCATGTCTTCCCCATCAGCCCTGATCCTGGTATAAATAGAAGGAAAAAAATTCAGAAACATCCAAAAAAGACCTGGATTTCAAATGTTCATAGATGCCATTATGCAATCTAAAAATAATTTTGGAAGCGACCAAGAGGTTACAAATTCATTGTTAAAATCTAGGGTTGGAGGAGTCTTTTCTTTCCACGTTGATGTGGTCCAAAGCAATGGATATTTATAAATCATATTTTGTATTTCTTTTTAATAGAAAATATTTTAAAAGATCTGAGTCCAGGTAATTGTATAAGATGTACATCAAAGTTGGATAATGGCAAAAGATGCCCCACTATACCACAAGGACACATGCTCAACTATGTTTATAGTAGCTTTATTTGTAATAGTCAGAAACTGGAAAAAAGTCAGACACCCCTCAACCAAAGAACAAATAAAAAATGTGGTACATTTACACAGTGGAATATTACTCAGTTATTAAAAACAATGCCACAATGAAATCTGCAGCCAAGTGGATAGAACTAGAAAATATCATCCTGAGTGAGGTAGCCCAGACCTAGAAACACATACATGGTATATACTCACTTGTAAGTGGACAGTAGCCACAAAGAGCGGGATAGCCATGTTACAATCTACAGTCCCAAAGAAGCTAAGTAACAAGGAAGGCCCAAGGGAGTATGCTTGAATCTCATTGAGAAGGGGAAATAAAACAGACATCAGGGGTGGATGGAGGGAGGGGACTGGGGAGGGAAGGGTGCTGAGGGGAACTGGGAGGGGGAGAATCAAGTGTGGGAAAAATGGAGAGAGAGAGAGAGAGAGAGAGAGAGAGAGAGAGAGAGAGAGAGAGAGAGAGAGAGAAATCTGGAATTCTCTCTGGGACAAGCTAGAAACCTAAGACAGTGAAAATTCCCAGGAACCTATGATGGTGACCTTAGCTAAGACTCCTAGCAATAGGGGATATGGAACCTAAAGCAGCCACTTCCTGTAACCAGGCAAGACTTCCAATGGAGGGATGGAGATACCAACACAACCACAAAACCTTCCGCCCACATTTTTTCCTGCCTACAAGACACACAGGGATAAAGAGGGAGTAGAAATTTTGGGAATGGCCAACCCGTGAGTGACTCAGCTTGAGACCCATGCCAGGAGAGGGAGCCCACCTCGGACACTATTAATGATAATCTGCTATATTTGCAGACGGAAGGCTTAGCATTACTGCCATCTGAAAGGCTTTACCCAGCACCTGATGGAAACAGATGCAGAGACCTACAGCCAAACATTAGGTGGAGCTCAGGGAATCTTGTTGTAGAAGGGCAGGAAGGATTGAAGGAGCCAGAGAGATTAAGGACACCACAAGAGAACGTACAAAATCAACTAACCCGGACCCATAGGTGCTCACAGAGACTGAATCACCAACCAGAGAGCATGCATGGGGTGGACCTAGAACCCCTACACATATGTAACAGATATATAGCAGAGTCTTCCTATGGGACTCTTAACAGTAGCAGCAGGGACTGTCTCTGACTCTGTTTCCTGCCTCTGGATCCCTTTCTCCTAGCTGGGCTGCCTAGTCTAGCCTCAATAGGAGAAGATGCACCTAGTCCTACTCTAGCTTGATTTGCCAAGGCAGATTGATATCCATGGGAGGCCTCCCTGTCTCTAAGGAGAAAGGGAGAGGGGATGGGGGGAGGAGAGGTAAGATGGAGGAACTGGGAGGAGAGAAGGGAGGGGATGTTGTGATTGGGATGTAAAGTAAATAAATTAATTAATGAATGAAAAAAATATAAGCTAGCTAAGAGTGAACCAGACCACACCACTCCTTCATGGTTTCTGTTTTAGTTCCTGCTTGAGCTCCTGCCCGGACTTCTATTAATGATAAAATGTGGGCTGGAAAGATAAAGCAAATAAACATTCCCCCCCCCCCAGGGTTGGGGTAGAACAAAGTTGGGTAAGAAGTACCTGGGAAATTGTTACCTGCTTCCCAAGGTTTCCTTTGATTTTATATCACATCAATTCATTTTATATCATATCAATTAATCAATATGATTTTATATTGTATCAATTAATTTAGAAATATTGCATTCTAAATTAATAGAAACAGGATCATAATTTATATTTTGTAGAGCATTATTCCATTTAGCTTTTGTTTGTACATTGCACTGGGTAATAAAGGCTGCATAGATTAACTAAACTGAGTCTGAGTGTCTTCCGAGAAATTGTTAGAACAAAACCCAAATATTTCTTTACTGTGATGCCTCTCCATCTGTACTACAACATCATAAGGAAGAATTCTGCCGCTGAAGTAAGCACAATAAACCTAAACTATGAAAATACATACGTGATAAATACAAATTCACATTAATATAAATGATACAACTAACAAATTGACATATACATCTCATTAACGTGTACAGGACAGTTACCCCTCACTATTCCTGCCTCCAGTTCCCAGGAGACATTTCTTATTTTTGAACATTAGGAGCTACACCCTGGGAAACAGTGGCCTCGTGGAAGTGAGGAGATGGGGAGTCTGACATACTCCTGTTCATAGAAGCCAGTTGGAGTACCAGATGATCACCCAAGAACCTCCACCACATTGCCTCAGACTGGTAAGAAAAGTACAAATTGTTGGCTAGATATACTTGGCATCTTGTAAATTTCACAAGGACCATCTTCAGGAATATTTATTTCTGTGGAAAGAATGCCTGACATTCCTTTCTGTAATACTAGACAAGATCATGGAATGACTACAACAAAAATGCCCTTTGCTGAGTGAAACATTGTGATCCTCAGAGAGTCCAGGGGAATGTATTATCTAATGGATTAGCTTGATGTTGAATCTGAGCCTGATAGAATTTGGCTGCAGACTAGAATGTTCTTGTAACTTGGCTCCTTGCTCTATAGGGCAGAAATAAAAAACTGAACCACAAACAGGGTATTCACCAAAAGACCCAGAGAGACCTGAGCTGACAGGTAACAGAGGTAGCTAGGTAACAGAAGTGCTAGGCAAACACAGAAATGATAACACATTGTGCTTTCCTTTCTTCTAAAAGATTATCTTAAAGGTAGAGACATCCAATTTAACCTTTAGGATCTAGGGTATCTATATCTATATGTTTATGCCCACGTTTTTCATTGACTCCTTCCCTAGGCCAGACAGGAAGAAGAACATGATTAAAGAAGTGATTCATTACTAAGATGAGACTTATATATCTACATGTCCTTATTGTGGTAGAATAGCTAGCTAATCACCTCAAGAACTGTCCTCATGTCTTCTACTCCAATGAGCTTTTTCCTACCGAAGCATCATGGTAAATTATGGTAAAGGGTTAAGGTTGTGAGATTAAGATAGTCTGAGGGAAAATGCATTCTGTGCGTCACAGTGATCAGCTCCCGCCAGCCAGTGGGTGTGCCTTTGCTACCTTTCCAACTATGCTGTATGCCTGGAGGATGATGGAAATGGTCTTAGTTCATGACGTATCATTAGTGGCTAGCACAGTAAGTAATGGATAATAGGTGGCCAGACAATACTTGAAGAATGAGTTTATGGAGGAAAGAAAGCATGAACCAATCTAAAAAGCAAACAAACAAACAAAGAAAACAACAGCAACAACAAAAACTGTACTTGGGCTCAGGGCTCTGGAAAACATAAGGAAGCTCCCATGGGAAAAGGCAAAACAATGTTGAGAACCATGGTCTGCAGTAGCTGTTAATATCAGGCACATGAAAGTAGATTTGTGGCAGTAAGAGAGTTTATAAGTAGAAAAAAAATCATGTACTTTCTGGTTTGGTTTATCTGTTCTTTTTTTTTTGGCTCTTAAGGGTACGGATTTAATCTAGAAAGAGAATAGATAAGAAGTCAAGCAATTAGAGAAACAGTTGGTTAGAAGGGAGACACACATTCAGAACATGAAGAGGGCAAGGGAAAAATTGTCAAGACGTTTAACAGAAAAAGTGAAAAAGAAAAAACTAAGCTCTCAGTGGGGTATTGTAGGGATTCAGGTTTTTCTCTAGGGGGTCCCAGAAGCACAAAGGGTAGAGACAAGAACCCCAGGCATGGAGTGGACACAGTGACAGACAGAGAGAAAGCAAAGAGAATGGTCCCTCACTTAGCAAGCTGGAAGTGCCCATCATGCATAGAAGTTGATGTTCAGTCATGAGTGGGATCTGTTTTCAGCTTCCTCTCTCCCCATTTAGATCACTGCCCTTCAGCGTTGCTCCCTTGCAAGCCAGGGGACTTTCACTGGGCTGTGTGACTTTCCTAAGTCCCTCTGGAGCTTTATGTACTGTTACTCAACCCTCAGAACTTGCTTGGGCTTTCTTGGGCTTTCTAATTTTCTCAGGACACCCATTTCTATGAAGTGACGAAGGAAACTAATTGGTCTCCCCTAGTAAAGTAATTCCTATTGCAAGCTCTGCTAGCTAAGGGCTGCCTTGCTGGCTGCATATGTCAGCAGTGCAATTAACACAGAGGGAATGAGCCGATGGACTTTTATTGTGCCAGGACCTGACCAGATGCAGCTGAATCTGGTAGAGCAGTACACGAGCTCAGAAAATAGACATTAAAATGACAGACACGGTCCACCCTATTCTCCTAGTCTCACACTCAGGGGATTCTCTCCTCTAGACGGTAGATTCTTCATCTCTAAGATGAATTCTATCCATAGTTTCCTCTCCTATCAGAGATAATGTTGCCCACTTCACGGGGCTGATTTTAGGATTCAGAATAAGTATAATTGATGTCACCTCCGTTTATCATTCATTTCCTTATCTATTCATCTTCAGTTCAGTGAGGAAGAGATGGAACAGAGAGGTAAGATGGCTTGATGAGGTCATCCAGATGGGAGGTTTCACAGCTGGTATTTACATCTGGGCAGTTGTCTTCTGGTTCTTAACACACACACACACACACACACACACACACACACACACACACACACACAGTATCATGGGGGTGTGTATGTGAGCAGGTGTTTGCCTACTTTACAGCTCTTCCCAGTGGGGAGATGCTTCAATATTTTCTTATGTCATTTAACCCTCACAGCACTTCTGTGCAAAACTATCCTCCCTGCTTTGAGAGCAGAGAAGCAAAACCCAAAGACCTTGATGTCAGTCCAAACTCAACCATCTCATTGGTCTGAGTTAGCTCTTGAAATCAAGTGCAGGATTTATGACCCAGTTATAAACTTGAGAAGGAGCCAGCTTTGGGCCCAGGATAGGTTCCTGCATCTTTTCTATGTGTCTGGTAGGTCTTTTTTTTGTTTTGCTTTTAGAGTTCTTTGGTAACAGGCCCCAAGCCTGGCTGATGTGTCATCAGATAGATGAGAGACCAAAAGTGAGGGTGTGGATTCAACGGTAGGTAGCTTTGAACTCTTGCTGGAGGGCTGTGGCCAGGCATCTATTACTGGTTACTGCCATTGGCCAGAAGAAAGAGAATTAGATTGTTAAGAAGGCATATAACTGTCACTATAAAATCAGATAAACCTGTGCAAGTTGGGGACAAATTCCATCATAGAATTGCATCCTTCCTGATAACCACGAATGAGCCAAGAAACCATGCCAAGAGTTTCTTGGATGAAAATTGACATTTTCTGCTGGGGAGACATGCGTGGAAGCTCTGATTGGAGAATTATATTACAAAGAGTTCTAAAATATTTATCATCATTTTAGGTCATTTATTCATTTACCCTTTTAATGCTCATTTCTTTTGTACCACTAGGTCCAGCTTAACCAGCCAGGGTTGGTAATTCACTTTGTTTTTATACATTGACATGAATCAGGAAGCGTCTTCATCCCCCAGTTTAAACAAAACAAAAGAAAACAAAACAAAAAGCATTTCTGAGGAATCCTAGAGGATAGAATGTTCTTTCTGAAATATGACCTTTGTCATCAATGAGAATGTTGGATTTTATCTGATTGGTTTATGAGTTATGAGTATAGTTTCTGAGTGACTTCCTGCAGTTTGAATATTTCTAGAGGAGAAAGACTGATAAGAACAATTGAGTTGGCCATTGCTTCAGTGTTCTGATGACTCTGTAGGCTTCCTCCTGGATTTGACTCAAACAACCTTTCTGCCCAGGTAGCACTGTCTGGCCTGCATTCCAATAAAGACATACTTCTTCGTCCTATGAGCATCCGGCACAAGCCAACATCTATCATTGTCTTCAGGAGTCTGTAGGGAAGTTCTCTGGCTGTGCAACTATGCCCCTTGGAAGACAGACAGGACAAATACCATGTCTAACAGTCACCTGATGTCTTCGGCACCTGGCATGCAACCAGAACTCAGAAAAATACATAATGTTTACTGATCATCACTGAATCATAAAATGAACAGTTGACTATAAAGAAGGAGAATGCTGTTTCTGCCTACACAAGATTCACTCTTTCAAATTTATCAATTACATGAAAAATGCCATTTCCTAATGGCACTGAGGACAAACAAGGAAAGGTGAATTATCTCCCAGGTCAGAATTTATTTTTCAGGCTGTCCCTATTTGACTTCTATAGTAGTAAAAAAAAAAAAGTATGTATTTAATGTATTCTTTCTACTTCTCAGGCTTGAAGGATGCTTTTGTTACTGGACCTTCCTATTTTGGCTCTGAATCTAGAAGACAAAAAAGAGGTTTGACTCAGCCACTGCTTAATGCCACATAAGCCTTGGAGAGAAGATTATTATATAAGATAATGTATATTTTAGTTTATTCCTATAGCCAATATCTAGATGCCACCTTCAAGCATCATGAAGGTGCTGCAACCCAATTGTGTGGGAAAGAAAGGAAGGTCTCCTGCTTCCTCTGCAATCCTTATAAATAGAAAAAAAAAAATAAAGGCAGTTGATTAAGGGTTAGCAATTTTCTTTTCTTTCTTTACACATACTTGTAATTCATTTAATGTAGGAAGTGGGCTGAGTTTTCTTCTTCCTTCCAATTCAACTGTTAGAGAACTTTCATGCCAGGCTGCTATGGTTACCATGGCAACAGGACCATGGTGGCAGTAATCTGATCTCATGGGCCTCGTGTCAATAGCATCAGATCATCATGCGTGAGGATAATTTTGACAATAGGCTTCAGTTATGCATGAAGGATTTATTAGCATTTGATTGATTACTGGAAATACTGCATACTCATAGAGCTAGGGTGCTAATAAAAGCATCTTCGGGAAGGTTCAGGGTTACCCTTAGATCTTATCTTGGATTTTCTGGTGCTCTACAATTTGTAAAGTGCTTTCAGAAACTGTCACTACTTCAATGGCTATTAGTTGAGATGGGTACTGTTATCCCTATTTTATTGAAAAGGAAACAAAGGTCCCTCTGATGAGTTTGTGGAAGATAGCAGACCAAGTCTTCAGTGCTGAGGGACTTCAATTTGGGCTTTCTGAAATGTCTATGCCAGTGTAAAGAATGAAAGGACATGAGGAAAAAGCTTCAAGGTGTGCCCAAGGTGGATGCTAAAAAGTCAGGATTCAAATAATTTCAACGTGTCTGTGATCAACAACATTTACTATGATGAAAACACTGTGGGTGAGGCTTCTGACTCTTCCCATCTCCCACTGTGCCTAACCTCCTCCCTTAAGTCTTCCCTGACACCATGTGCATAGACAGATGCTTCTTTTCTTTCCCACAACTATAGTTGGAGCCTTGTTTGTTGCTGGTTACATTCATTTTTCCACCATAAGCTCCTTGAAGGCAGGAATCATGACTTTCATTCTTAGTAAATGTAAATCTAAGTTCCAGGCACAGTACTTGGTACATAATAGAAACACCATCAACCCCTGTCACTTGTTAGAGAGACAACCGCACATTCCCATTAGGTAGATATAACAATTACTTTCATATAAAGCCCAGGACTACTTGCCTAGGGATGGTGCCACCCACAGTGGGCTAGGCTTTCCTGTACAATTAACAATTAAGACCCCCTCATATGCTTACAGGTCAAGCTAATCTAGGTAATTCCTCAATAGCTAGGCTTTCTTCCAAGATAACTTTAGGCTGTGTCAAGTTGACAATTCAAGCCAACTAGAGTATCCATGACATTTGAATTTCTTGCTTTTTAAATTATTATTATTTTAGTATTTACTCTTTTATAAGCAGGTTTTTTTTAAAAAAAATAAACGTCTGGAATTTATCTTTGAAATGTTGAACTGAACCCAGGGCTCCAAATGCCAGGTAAGCTAGCCACATTTTCAGCTTTCAGAATAAACCCCTGGATGCAAATGTTTCTAAATAAAAATCATTTAGGAAGAAATATGTTATTTGTAGAGAAGAATCTAAAATTCTAAGATGATATATATTGGGACTTGAAAAAAATTGAAATTTAGGAAAAGCTAAAATTTCTTATATCATCTATCTATCTGTCTGCCTCTCTCTCTCTCTCTCTCTCTCTCTCTCTCTCTCTCTCTAATGTGTGTGTGTGTGTGTGTATCTGTGTGTGTATATCTCTCTTTCTCTCTCTGTCTCTGTCTCTCTGTGTGGTGTGTGTGTGTGTGTGTGTGTGTGTATGTATGTATGTATGTATGTATGTATGTATGTATGTACACAAGCTCCACAGAGGACTTATGGAAGTCAGAGGACCACCTGTGGGAGTCAGTTTTTTCCTTCCATTATATAGGTTCCAGGATTTAAACTCAGATTGTCAGACCTGGTGGCAAGCACTTTCACTTGCTGAGAAATCTCAATAGCCCTGGGAAAAACTACCTTTAAAAATAATTATTATATAATGCAGAGCCTGTAAAATATGAATGCAACAGAGTACAAAATTGATTTAGATTATAAAAATTCTATTATCTTTGTGCTAGAGAGATACCTGACAGCAACCGAATGTTGCTGTACAGGATCTTGGTTCCATTCCAAGCAACCATATGGTCACATGGTGGCTCATGACTGCCAGTGACTCCAGTACCAACGAGGTGCAGACATACGTGCAGGTGGAACAACCATACGCACAAAACTAAGAATTTAAAAGCTTCTATTACCTTCTTCCCAAACAAAACAAGAGTATAGATGACTTTATGATACTAAAACATCTGAAGTTTTCCTTTGGATTATTGGTGTATTCGAGGAAGAAGTAGATTTGGTTACTCTCATGGTGAGAACCATTTAATGAACCATATCTTTTATTATGTAGCTCTGTGTGGCACCCTTTCCTGAGAAGGGGACTGTACAGTGCCTGGTGCTAAACTCAGTAGCTAACTCGGTTTTTCACTCGCAGAAAAAGGTTTCAGGAAAGAAGCTATCTTATTTACCAAATTAAAATTCAATATTATGTTCTGCTACGCTGTGAGCCCACCCACCCACCAGATCTCCAGCCCACCCACCCACCAGACTGCAGATAAGCTGCTAGTCACATGCTTGAATGAAATACTGTATGTGCTTCTCCCTCCCTATAAAAGTAACTGTACTTGTGCATCAGGGAAGAGAAGAAGAAAATGAATGTGCGATCAATGATTGCACTTGGAGAAATGACGCAGTTGGTAGGGTGCTTGTCTAGCATGAATGAAGCCCTGGGTTCAAGTCCATAAATTGAGGGATGATGTCACAAACCTGTAATCCTAGCACTCTCAGAGTGGAGGCAGGGCCATCTTCCTTAGCTATGTAGCAAATTTGAAGCTAGCCTGGACTATATGAGAAATGATTTCCAAAAACCACATTAGTGTCTGGCAAGATGGCTAAGTGGATAAAGCAGTTTGCCACCAAGCCTCATGATGACCTAAGTTGGATTCCTGGGACCCACGTGGTGGAAGGTTGGAATTGGAATTTGTGTGGGGGATGGAAAGTCAACGTCAGCCTTAAAGGCCTTGTTCTCCTCTCCTCTGATTTTCTTAAACATAGAATCACAAATTCTTGCATAATCTTATTCATCTGTATAGTTTGAATCCACTACTTTTAAAATCAGTGACTATAATCAATAGCTAAGTAATACACTTCTCTTGGTCAGAAAAACATAATGATCTGTTACACGAAAAGGCATTGATTTTAAATCTAGAGATTCAGTCCTGGATCTCATTCCTGGATCTCACTTAAATTCTTGCTGAGGGGAAAGAATTCTATCAAGTCACAGACAATCAAAAGCAGGCTGTGAAGGTGGCATCAGGAGAGGGGCAAAGACACAGCTGCCATTCAGAATTCTGGCTTAGCAATGAAAAACTAACAATGCTCTTCTGACACGGGAGAGCAGACCTGAGGAGGATGCTGGGTTGAGGTGTCTGTGGCTTCTCCATATGGAATAATGGGCCTGGTCTGTAGGAGAGAGATCAAGGGTGGAGTCACAAGCTCAGTGATGGTGACATGGGTGACTATTGCCACTGGGCTGTGACTTGGGGGAGAGAAAGAGTGTGGGACAGAGGGATGAAGGCTGGGGCATGTTTAAGGAACTACAATAACAATGGGATTTCAAGAGATTTTGTAGGAGTGACACACAAGCTGGCTAAGGTCTCTCCATTGCAGATGGCCTTAAATGCAACTCCAGAGTTTAGACTTTAAAAATAGTATATATTGAATAATAGTTAGAGGTTTGAGTTAGGAGACTGATGGGATCATATTTCTGCCTTGTAAGATGATTCCAGGAAAGTACAGAGGATGGATATAAGAACTGAGGGACTGTGTTGGAAGAGTCTAGTTGGCAGATTAATCCAGAATAAGGGACGTGAGGGGCCTGTAGTGTTTCACCATTATGTGTCTATATGTGTCATGGTACTCCCATGGAGAGCTTGTTTCTATAAAGATCTTTCCTTTCTGCTTGTATGGTGGTAAAAGAGGAAATTGTCATGTTGTGAGAAAAACACTGGTGTATGGCATGACCCACTTTATTTACTGAGAACCTGGTGGAAGTAGGTTCCGGACCACATGACGCCACTGATCCTGTCGGTTGTGAGTTAAGAATAACCATCCCATGGGATGGATGGTGACCGCTCACTGAGTGGGTTGCTAGGGGTCACGAGAGTGAATGAAAAGAGTTGTCCTAAAGTTCCCTCGATGGAGAAGCTGAAAAATGAAGTGAGTTCAAACAAAGAGCAACAAAGCCCAAGGGTGACAGTTTTACAGTATGGCTTGCTTCCTGAAAGTCACTGCTGAGGTGAATGATGTCTTTGACCTTGGGCTTCTTGACACTGGAACAGCAAGATTTCAGTAATCACTGGGCCAAGGCTCTTCAGGTCCCACACCTAACCAGGGTGATTTCTCAAATAGTATTTTAAAAAAACTATGTGAAAAAGCAAAACTATGTTCTTTAGCGTCAGGTGGATGAGGGTTGGGTATCCTTTCTACTACTCCGTGACACTGAGGAAAACAATTTTAGTCTTCTAACGCCTGAGACAAACATTGGGGATTTTATGACTAGCAAGTAAAATAATACTTGGCGACTCTGAGCTGTCGATGAATAGGAATGTTACATCTGTAGGCCCGTTTCATACGTGAGATCTCCACCAAGTATTAATTGATAATATGTTTAAGCAAAGACTGCAGAGAAGAAAATAATCCAGGGGTGATGGGAGAACACCTCCTAAGAAGCATGCATATGATTTTATTGAGGTTATTCAGTTTGCTTACTTTGCCTCAACTCTATCTGGAATGGTTTTCTTGTTTTTACATGAAATCTTCTGGAATTTTTAATTAGCAAGGTATGCCCTAACTCCTGTTCCCCTTCTCATTGGATAATGCAGGTATGTATGTATTTAGAAGAACTGGCACAATCCTTTTCTAGGGAATGGTGCGAGGTATCTCAGCTTACTGTGCACGCATGGTAGACAACCCCTAATCGAAAGCAACAAACAAAATGTATGTCTAATTCATTTAGAAAAATGTTTAGGAGACTCCATAAACATGTTTTCATAAGTGCATGCTGCCTGCCAATGTTGCCTGACTTGAAGAGTTACCATAACAACCAGCATCCCTCTCAGCAGCCTTGGCACTCTCTAGTCTCAGATCCTTCACTGAGAATTATTATTATCTTGTCTGATCCTTCTAGCTCAGTTGTTTAAAGCATGGTACTAAGAAGGCCACGGTAGAAGATTCAAAAGCACATATTAGCAACAAAATTCTCTTCATGGATCCTCCTCCAATATGGCTTGTTCACTCGCTCAAAAATAATCACTGCACACAAACAGCTGTCCATGTACTGTCCTGTCTGTGAGGGATAAAGTTATAAAATCCCCAAACCCAAAACTTAAGCTGAATCGAGACAAAATAAAATGCCAAACCTCCAAAACCCAAAGTACCAACCGAACTGAAAATAACATCAAAATCAAAAATGTTAGCGGTGCCTCCAACTTGGTGTGAGAGGTAGTGGGGGCGGGGGTGTTAGCCACTAAATAAGCAACAAACAAATTCACAGGCAGGTGGATAAGAAGGTGGTAGGCACGGTGTTAAGGTGTGAGAAATTTCTTGATGTGGAGACATCTGAACAGAGCTTTATCCTGTGAAATAGTATTTCAACCTGCTGCAGGTAAGATGGGAGGGAGGTTTCCCACTGGGCCTAGGCACAAAGCATGCAATGACAGGAAGTGAGGATCTCAGAGAGGAAGACAAAGCCTGTTTGTGGAGGATCTCTGGTGGCCTTGAAAAGATTTTAGGTTTTATTCTTAGTGGGATGGAAAAGTAAATGTAGGGTTTTGAGCAGACAGGTAATATGAGCCCCCCCCCCCCCCCCAATTCAGAAAACCCCCTTTGCCTTTAGGAACCTTTAGGGTCAAGGAAGAGGAGGAACCAGTCAGGAAGCTGTTTTAGTAATTCATGGATGATCACTCAGTACAGGTGGCAAGTATGGAGAAGTCATCAAGGTCTGGATATTTTTAGAGAGAGTCAGAGAGTCTGCTGATGGAATGTGTGTGGAATATTAAAGGAAGATTTCAAAGATGATGGGGGTTTTTCTTTGGAGGACTAGAGAAATGAAGAGAGCACCATACCAGATTGAGAAATAAAAGTATATATAATCGTGGTGTGTGTATGTGTGTGTGTGTGTGTGTGTGTGTGTGTGTGTGTGTGTGATGTGTGTGTGTGTACATGTGTGCATGTGTGTGCATGTGTATGTGTGTGTGCAATGTAGAACTTAGGATGATGTTCTAGATACATTAATGTTGAGATTTCTATGACACATCTAACTGGGTATATCCAGAAGGCAATTGGATGATATAGTGAAATACTTTTACAAACTCCAGAGTTAAGAAGGAGGTCTGACCTAAGGATATAATTGTGAAATTCATTAGGGTATATATGGAATATAGGGACATGTGACTGAATGGGATCATCTAGGAATATGAATATAAAAGAAAACCAAGAAGTATCTTCGTTAGTGTTCTATTGCTGTGAAGAGACACCATGACCATGGCAACTCTTATAAAGAAAAACATTTCATTGGGGCTGGCTTACAGTTTCAGAGGCTTAGTCTATTATCATCATGGTGAGAAGCATGGCAGCATCCAGGCAGACATGGTGCTGGAGGAGCTGAGAGTTCTATATCTTGATTCATAGGCAGTAGAAGGAGACTGTAACATACTGCGTATAGCTTAAGCATATATGGGACCTAAAAACCTACCCCAATAGTGACACACTTCCTCCAACAAGGCCACAACTACTCTAACAAGTCTACACCTCCTAATAGTACCCCTCCCTATGAGTCAAGCATTCAAGCACATAAGTCTTATGCAGGCCATTCTTATTCAAACCACTACAGTTAATCCTTAGTGCAACCAAAGGATGGATGTTCAGTCTTCTTGGAGGAGGAACTCCGAATAAGGGAGGCTGAGGGATAACCAGAATTGTAGAAAAACAAGAGAAACCACAACGCTGGAAGAAATCAGATCCAAGGGAAAGGCACTCATCACTCAACTCAAATAAAATGAGGGCCAAGAGCTGACAATCGGATTTGTCCATGAGAATGGCACGGTGACTGTGTTTAGGCAGTTCTTGGCAGAGAGACAGGGAGAAAACATGTCCTGTTAGAGGAAGAAAAGAGGATTCCTGTTAGAGGAAGAGATTTTGTTATAATGAGGAGTTGAGGATGGGGTGCTAACTTGGAGACAATATAGGATAAATAAAGTTTGAAAATTCAAGTTAGAAGTTATTGTGATAAGTGCAATCGATTGGGGATAATCAATGGAGAAGAAAAATGGATGGGGAGGAGAGAAAAAGAGAGAGAGAGCAAGAGAAAGAGAGAGAAAGAGGATAATCAATGGAGAAGGAAAATGGATGGGAAGGAGAGAGAGAACGAGCCCGAGAGAGAGAGAGAGAGAGAGAGAGAGAGAGAGAGAGAGAGAGAGAGACGAGTATTCTATGCAATGAGATTTCATGGCTTGAACAAGATTTCAATCATCCATCCATTAGACAAGATTAAATGAATACCTATAATGAACCTCATATATAACTAAGTACCAGATACAGAAGAATGAATAAAACATGTTCCTATTAACAAGAGTTTACTTTCTTAAATAATTTATGATCAATGTATGTAATCATGATTATGGCAGAGAAACACACCCAGGACTCATTTTATTATGACACATTGATTCTTAGGGCTTCCCACTCCTCCTCCTCCTTCTTTTTTCCCCTCCTTCTTCCTCATTTAAAAATTTCATCTACTCCCCTCTCCAACCCATTTCTTTTTCTCTCTTTCTTTTTCCTTCTCTGTTTCTCTGTCTCTCTGTCTCTCTCTGCCTCTCTCTGTCTCTGTTTCTCTCTGTCTCTGTCTCTCTCTGCCTCTCTCTGTCTCTCTCTCTGTCTCTCTCTCTCTCTCTCTTTCTGTGTGTTTCTGGGGATTAAAGGTAGGACCCTTTGCAGGTTAAGCAAGAATGTTGCCACTGAGCTACACACACACACCCAAGTCCTTTCCTTTTTAAAGGGAAAATATTGCAAATACCCAATGATTTCTGAGAATTAAAAAGATGTCACATATTTCTGCTGGTGAATATAAAATACTAGGCACGCCTTATGTATGATGTTACTAACACAAGAATTACCTTTTGATACGACATGAGAAATTTGCAAACATGGAGGAGGAAGAGCATGGAGATGAAGTGGAGGAGGAGGAAGAAGTGAAGAAGGAAGTACATAGTTACCTTAATTTCCTTATTTTCCCATAAAGTAGATGGAGCAACTCAATGAGAACTAATCTGAACATACTATTGCAGTGCACAGTGGCCCCAGACTTTATGAGTCTTACAGAAACACTGTGACTGACCTAAGAGTTAGTTCAGGAGATGAGAGCACAGGTGGTTTAGGCATCTCCTCTTGAGTTATCTCTTCTAAGAAAGGAGCTACACAATGTCATGGAGCATTTTTCAAGTTGTCCCAGTGGAGCTCCCAGCCCCAGAGGGATGAGAACAAACACCCCTAGAGGGCAGCTGAGGCATAGTTGTGTCTAAGGGTGTGTGACACGAACACTCAAGTTGCAAACATGAAGAACTATGGATGAACTGGAACACTCGGTGCTGTTGATCTTATGAGTTTGATGGCATCCTTCCAACATACCCTTGGTTGTTGAGAAGACCAGGAAGAGCAGAAAGAACATTAAAGTTTCAGGGGGCCTGAGATCCTCTATCCCAGTTCTCTTTAGCTTTTAGAATTTATTGTACCCTGCTTATTTCCAAGAGGAATCTAGGGTAGGTCTGGATGTTTTGGAAAGTCTTAAATGCTCTTTTTTTGATCACTTTATCTATAAAGACAAGGAGATTATTCTACACACTTCTTCAATTCCCTTCTCATAGACTAACAATCTGGCTGTGTTGTTAACAGGCTTAGGGCATGATAGCTGACTGTGTATTCTATTCGTATGTCCAACTGGCAGTTCTGGGTTAAAAAAAAAAAGTAGAAATCTTGATCAAGGCCTGAGTCAGAGTGGAAACTTAGGAGTTATATGATTAAAAAAACCCCCTAACCTTTGGGGTTGAGTAGAGCATAGAACCCATACATTTGGCATGGGCTGAAAGAAGTTGGTTTTTTGAGGTAGGATTTTAGCTCTTGGTTGAAGGATACATTTTTCTCCAAGCACCCTCAGCAAGCCCACAGGCAAAACTCCTACCTCGATAGGCTGAATAACTTGCCTGGGAAATAGCACATTGAGATTGGGGTGCTGAATGTGGTGGATGTGGAAAGGAGGGGATGGTTGTAGGAGATACCCATTGGGATGTAAAGGCAACTGGACTCTCTGGGGAAATTTCACACCATCCCATTGTCAGGGACTTCTTTCCCTTGCCAAATTCTTTTTTTTTTTTAACCTGTCACCAGTGATCCTAGGATTTCTACATTCTGAGATGGTTACAATGATCCAGACAGGCTGTCATCATTTCTCAGTTTTTAAGAAAGGAGAAGCCAAGTAGCTCTCTGTTTCCAGGGAGGAAAACCTTAGAATTAGAGTGTGTAATGCTTGGTCTGGTGGAGACTTACAAAACCACTGTGTTTCCTTTCAGTACAAGACATCACTTAGAAACGGCTGCTTACAGTACAGAGTCCTGTTCCTCTGTGACCTTGGTAACACCAAATCAATACATGTCCTAGAAAGTTGGCTGCACAAAGATCCATGAATCTTGGAAATGGTTGACCTGCTTTCTTTGCCTTTAGAAACCTTGTGGACATGGCAGTGGGTGCCTTGCAAAGGTGGTGGGTTCCTTTCAGGGATTCTGGGTGACTTTCAGAGGTGCTGGGTGCCTTGCAGGTGTGCTGGGTGCCTTACAGGCATCCTAGTCTATTCTGAGTTTCTTTCACCAGGAGGACTGAGGGGACTTTACCTTTTTTATCAAATCTTCTATTTCCCTCCACAGATCATATTTCCTTTTATAAGACAGAATCATCTTTTGCTGAGATAGGGATGAACACACCTTATTTGAAAAAGACACTGTAAAATGTACCATAAAAGATTCTATGAGTGAACCGTATGCTGAGAGTTGAGAATGAGTTGCGTTTATATAGAAATTCTCAGTCCTTCAACAGGGCTGGTTGAATGACCTTGGGCTAGTCACTTAACTTCTCTGTATCAGTTTCTTCATCTATCAAATGTGCATAATTCTTCCCTGTCTCTTGGGACTAATTAGAATCTACATACTGCAATGATTGCAAAAATGCCTACTTCAAAGTCTAATATCCTATAAATAGCATGCGTCTGGCCATAGAAAGACACAGCATCTTTAGTGTCTGTTTGGGCTTCATGGTTGGTGAAATTAGGACACAGGACCATGAATGAGTTGCCCAAGACTCTGAGTCAGACTTCCAGGCAGTGCAGAAGGAAGCTTTCATCTGAGCATGCATTACTTCCTGTTGGGATGCTGTTATGCCCATGTAGAATTGAGGTGGAAACCTTAGCCACACAGACAGCTGATCTGAACTTGTATGAATGGCTCCAGGATTTCCAATCAATAAACAGAAACTGGCTTGCTCGTCTGTACGTTCCTCTCAAATCAGTTGAAATAAATCCTTCGCACTTGATATTTTGACCTGGTTCTCAGCTATTCAATACCAGCCCGAGGTCTGGCATTATGAGAAATTTTCCAGGTTGTTGGATGGAAGTAATCCAATCCTGCCACTGTGGAGGGAAACAGAGTATAGAGACAGAATCCAAGGAGACTAGAAAGGTTCTGAGACCCGAGAGAAGCAGAATTTGGTAGTAGCAAGTCTCGATAGGTTCAAGGAGAGGTTACTGAAACATCAAAAATAGACTATCCAAGGGAATGGGGCCACTCTGACTCGAGCATGGAGAGAGCTAAAGAGCAGAACACTCCAAGTCCAATTCTTTTGGGCACGGTCAGCTGCTGCAGCAGGATGAGACAGATGGGACCATTTTAGGGCCAGGAAAGTGGGCCTCCCTCCTACTGGGATGGAACAAGTACGGAGGAATAGATAGAGATGCAATAGTGATGAAAGGTGCTATGCTGTAAGGTAAATCAGTGCTCAAGAGGCAGCGAGCAAAAGCAGAGCACAGTTAAAGCAGCTACATCAGCAGGAAGCATCCCTCCAAGACAAAGAAGTACTCAAGGGTGCATGGGATTCATGTTCCCTCCTACCTGGCCTAGGTCCTCTGGGTCAGGCTGTCCTCAATCCCGCAGTCAGAAGGCCCGAAGTCTAACAATAGGTGTCAGGACATAGTCATCTAGCTCAAAGTGAGCCATTGGTTAAAACTTTGGCTAAAAAGCAGGGTGTTATATGAACTCACAGAGACTGTGGCAACATGTACATACACAGGTTAAAACCAGAAGGGGTCCTAGGATGGAGAGAAGTAGACACAGATACCCCTAACCAAGAAGCTATCTGCAATTGATAGCCACTGGCAAAGGAAAAATCAGTTTTCTCCAATGAAGTCTCCCTGGTTATAGCAACCACACCTTGAAGTTGGCCCAATGCCCAAGAGTAGTTGGTCAACACAAAACCCAACTCAAAGGTATTTTTGAAAATTTCTTGTCTTATTTTGCTTTGCTTGGGCATTTAAAAAAAACCTGGTCTTGTTTATTTTAGTTTTTGTTTGGTTATGTTTGTTTTTGCTTGTTTTTTTGACTATAAAGTTGAGTGGGTAGAGAAGAAAATGTGATCAAAATTCATTGTTTGAAAAAGACTTTTTCAATTAAAAAAAAAAAAACGTTTTGAAAAGTAATATGTTGTATGTGTTATGCTCTGTGGAGGGTAGGGTGAGACTGAGGTTGGGAAAGGATGCAGGACCTGCCAATTAAACAGAACTGGGGTAGCACAGCACGACTGGTGAGCTGCAGGAATTATTTGATGAGCAGCCACAGACACATACTTTATTAGGTTTGGCTTCATCTTAAGAGTAGGCCAAGGCTCAGGCCTGAGGTCCAGAGGCAGTGACCCAGCAGTGGACTGTTGGAATTATGCTCAAGTTCAGAACCAAACAGAGGTGGAAAAGCCCGGGAGATATTTCTTCTGTGCCTATCCTTGGCTTGCTGTCATTCTTCCAGGACGATAAACCAGATTAAGATTTGTAAATGACTCCGCCTACCGGATGTAAATGTAAATATGTAAGTGACTCTGGGATACAGAGATGGGCACTACCTGGTTACTTAGGGAAGACACTGGTTCTCCCATACTTAACGTTGCTTTGGGCGTTTATCTCCCAGCAAAGAAAAGCTGCCCTGCATCACACTGAGATTTTTAAAGGATGACTACATCAAAAATAAAAAAAGACGTGAAACTGTTAAAATTACCAGCGCTCAAGAATAACAGGATGACAGCTCATCTGGCCTTTATTCCCACATTTACTATGTGAATAAGCCACAAGTAATGGGCAGGTTCCTTATTGACTCTGAAATTTTATTCACGGTGAACTTGAGGGACACAGTCATCCTGTGTCCTTGATTTTGGGATTCCAATGTCCACTTCTATGGTCTCTGTCGTTTGCTACAGCGCGATGGATTTAGGTGGACACCAAGGCACACTGATGCTTGTCATGTGCTTGATAACTTTTAAAATAATGTCTAGTGACTTGCTGCACTTTTATCTTGACATGATTTTGCTTTATGAAACATGGAAGATGATGCATTTTATATTTAGGAAGCATTTGGTAGGGAGGCTGGTAGAGTAAAATTTAATTGATTTTCCCCCCTCTCTGTAGCTCTTGAAGAAATAGCATGTGAATCCAGATTAGGTGGCATCATGCATATTTCTGTAAAAATGGAATTTTTACTTGCTTAGGCTGTTAAGTCTTACGTGTCCTTGATACTTCCCTTTACCTTATTCTCACAGACAAATATCACCATGTTTTATGCATCTCTGTGCCACAATCTTGGTTTCCTACTCTTGTGCATCCCCACAGCTGGCTAGGTTCTCCATTACCGAAAGCACCTCCTGCTCACAGCTCTCTACTCCCACCCATCCCCCAAAGACAGAATATTAGTATGAAAGGCCTTCTCATGCTATTCTGCTACTCCCAGCATTTTATATAGAATTATCCGAACCTTGCAAGAGAGCACTTGAGGTGCTAGTCCAAAATTATCTTTCTAACTTTACTTCCCGTGCCCCTCCCACTCCCGTCACACACAGAGCCTGTGGTAATAGGTCTATCTTCTGAATGTTCTACCATGGTCTTCATGTCTGTTGGGACACTTTTGGCTGGTTAGAGACTGCTTCTGTGAGACAGTTATTCCTGCAGTTCGTAAAGCCAGACCTTCAGAGCACCACTTCCTGCATTTGAGGTATACCTGTGCTGCTAATGCTTAGTTGTGTCATTAGTGATGATTTGTCCATGGGTCCATCTCTTTCATCTGCCTAGAATTTATGTAATACCAATGGTCATTCGCCACTCATCATCCTTGCTTTCATAGCATGCCTTCAACTGTCTGGGGTAGTACCATCTCTAACGCACAAGAAACGATTGGTTATAATGTGTGGGATTTCATGGGTCCCTGAAGTTGAGCTTTTTGATGTTTTGCTGGGGTAATTTTTTTTTCTTCCAGTTGTAACTGTCAACAGTCACAACTGGTAACAATTTGGTTCTAGTTTTCAGCTACCTCCTCTCTTTGGCTCCACACTGCCTGCAATAGCAGACACTCAAGTCTTTCTCTTCATTATTATGTGTATTATGTGACAGTTTGAGGCTCCTAGTTTGTTCAGTTAAGCAAACTCCTCTGCCCTTCCTAGTTCCTTTTTGTTCCCCACACAGCCACCATTGCTAGAAGCTTCTTTCTTTTTTCCCTCCCTCTTTCTTTCTTTCTTTCTTTCTTTCTTTCTTCCTTCCTTCCTTCCTTCCTTCCTTCCTTTCTTTCTTTTCTTTCACCATAGTTTTTAGCTTAAACTTTTTATTAGAAAAAGGTCACATCTCGCTCTCTCCTCATCTTCGGAGACTGTAAATTATCCTGTTACTTCATTTGTAATGGGAACATATTTATTTTCTGTGATGATGGCTCCCTTGAGTCCTTCCTTTTTCTTAGCTACATAAAGTTAACTTCCTCAGTGGCGAATTAAGGACAGATTACGAGCAGCCTGGGAACCAGGCTCCATCACCACAGGGGCCGCCCACTCAGCCTCCTTCTGTTCAGTCACCCGAGAGTTGCAGCTGCTCTGGGGCTGCTCTCCCCATCTCTCTTGAGTTGAGAAGCAGAGAGGCAGAGAGACAGAAGGAAAGCGAGGCTAATGCACTCACACACACACACACACACACACACACACACACACACACGCATGGGGGGAGAGAGAGAGAGAGAAAGAGAGAGAGAGAGAGAGAGAGAGAGAGAGAGAGAGAGATCCCTTTCCCCAGCATTATCTGTTGGTGTCTGATCTAGAGTTTTCTAGGTTCTTCTCTCCTTCTTCTCCCCCTACCCCAGCTGCCTACAATCTCCTCCTACACCCAGACCAGCAGTGACTGCACTCCAAGACTCCCCCTCCTTCCAGCACTGCGCTCAGTTTCCATAGCAACAGAAAATGTTGGTGGGAAGCAAAGATGCTGAACTGCAACTCCTGTTGGGGCTGGGAGGAGGAGGAGGTGAAATGTGGGCCTCTCTGGAGGCTTCAGAAGAAGGGGAAGGGAAGCACCTTGGAGAGGGGGGTTGGGGAGAATGCAGCCAGGTGAGAAGCCCTCAGGGAAGGAGGGGTTTCAGGGAAAGGTACATTGGCAAGTGGAAATTGC
The DNA here is from genome assembly GCF_011762505.2 of Arvicanthis niloticus. Taxonomy (NCBI): domain Eukaryota; kingdom Metazoa; phylum Chordata; class Mammalia; order Rodentia; family Muridae; genus Arvicanthis; species Arvicanthis niloticus. The sequence goes on along the minus strand of NC_133429.1, from coordinate 14,329,379 downwards.
TTTGGTTAGAAAACTGAAATAGGCAGAAAGAAGAAGACTTATAAAAAGTAACGGCGAATTTTATACACACAGCAGTTGATTGAGAGGTTAAGCTAAGCAGAACATTGAGAACAAATGATGTCATCTTGAAAGGTGAGTCGTGGAAAGCAAGAAGTGAAGGGGTTAAAAAGTAGTGAGGATGCTTAGAATGTGGTGATAATAATAATAATAATAATAATAATAATAATAATATCTACATGGGAAACCAAAAGATGATACTAGGCTTGGGTTTGTGATGGGCATGTCTTCCTTGAACTCACAGAGTTATGAATATCTACTTCAAAAGCTGTGGACGAGGGTTCAGGAAAATACAGCACGTGGGACACACACTCATAGTGTGTAAGGAAGATTACAATATTTTTTTTTTTTAAAAAAAAACATTTTAGTTGAGGAATTGCATTTCAAATGGGGTTCAGAGTTAAAATTACCACTCGAAATTTACCCAGAATCATATGTTGTTATATGTTTTTCGTTCTCATCACTTTCAGTTTTGCATAGTTTGTGATGTCCTGCTACCATGTGCCTGAGCCCATAGTTCATACATGATGTCCTGCTACCCTGTGCCTAACTAAGCACATGGTTCATCCATGATGGCCTGCTACCATGTGCCCGAGCCCATGGTTCATATGTGATGTCTTGAGACTCTGTGCCTAAGCCCATGGTTCATCTATGATGTCCTCCTACCACATACCTGAGCCCATGGTCTCACAACAGTACTCAGTGCTTGCCCTCTCATCACATAGCACCATCCCCCAGCCTCCACTGTGCTTTCCCAGAGGCCTCTTGTATTTGTCCAGACCATAGCAATGCTGGTCCTGTAACTTTCCACTGATGTAGGGGTTGCTACAGAAACTGTGTTGCTTGTCTACAACCATGGTTACAGTGGTTCTCTGGTCTTTTGTTTTCTGAATGAATCTGTGCCACTACCTCCTTTAGGACCGCAAAGCAAGTAATGATAGAAAACTATTTAAGTGCTGGTTAGTCAACAAAAGGATGGACTGGGTATTAGGACTATCTTGTACCTCACTGGTACAAATAGGCATAATTATGCTCTAATTGTATTTTGAGAGAAAAGTTTCCTTTTAACAGGAAGGGTGATGTGTAGGAGGAGCTAAGGTGGGAGGAGTACTGAGAGGAAGAAAAGGAGTAAGAAGAGGAGAAGAAGAAGGAGAGGAGAAGCTAGGTGATGAAAGTGAGATAGAGCGGGGAGACAGGGAAGCAGATGTTCATGTATCTCCACCAGTCAAAGATAGTTGATATATCTAGGTTGGGTAGTGGGTTACACCTCTGATTGAACAATACCAAACTTATAAAGCCTATGATTAACATTTTTTAAAAAAATGTATAAATGCAAAAAGGAAAAGGGGGCATGGGATAGGGGTTTTCTAAGGGGGGGGGGGGAATGGGGAAAGGGGATGGTATCTGAAGTGTAAATGAAAGATCTAATAAAAAATAAAAAAAAATTAAAAGATATTTCTCACTTCTAAAAAAAAAAAAAAAAAAGAAAACTATTTAAGAAGATGCCTAAGGACCTCTCGACTGCACCCCTGCCTCCCTTCTTGTGTATCTGACAGCAGCGGTGATGAGCAGGAACACTGGAGCATTGCTTAAGTGATGTCCCTGTGCTTTGTGGGGATGGACTCGTAAATCCCACTTTAGCCCAGTGGGCGAGGGAAATGCATACAGTTTGTATCATATCTGTTTTTTATACATGCAAACCAAGGTACAGAGATATGGAATACCTGACTCAAGGTAACAAGCTTGTGAAGGCTGGGCTGGGATTTGAATCCTGGTTGAGTCTATGACCTAACCATCACAGCATGCTACTTCTGTTTGAGAAAAATAGTATTTGGGCCCTTGAGGAACCCCGGCTTGAACATATTTACCACTACCTCCCATGAATAGCCATTTTTCCCTTTCAGAGTATAACTTAAAGGAAAAAGAAGCCCTAGCCTCTATTTCAAGGTGGGCACTGAACCCAATGATTTATCTACTTGGGTTTTTTTTTTTTTCCTGCAGATTTGGAGAGAAGCTGGAAAAAGAATGTCATTATCTTCCAGCATCGAAGGTAACTATAGACAGACAATATGGGTATGAGAGATCTGACGGCATTTCCAGACACAACCCAGAAGTGAGGTGTTTGCAAGCATCTGGGTTTGCCCACCGGAGCATCTGGGGTTTCAGTCTGAGAAGATGAAGACAGATTGGAGGGAGAAGTTGGGAAGTGGGGCTAAGGTGGAAATAATATTGAAGTCTGTGATTCTAGTAGTTGCTTTTCTACCTGTCTCCTTCCAAACATACAAACACACACACACACACACACACACACACACACACACACACACACACACACACACACACGTGAGCACTCGCTTATTTTTCTCAAACACTTTATAAGGTCCTCCTGGGCAGGGCAATTCAGAGCAGCCAATTCAGGGGGATATGGAGTGTCCTGGTTATTATGTGGACATATAGCTTTCTGCAACATGAAACCTGGAAGCCAAAACTGTGCTTAAGAATAGGGATTCCAGCTTGCTTTCCCAGACTCTAAAATATGAACAGAAAGCCCCTCATTGCCAGAGAATGGAGTGTGACTGACCAAAACAAAGTTAAAAGCAAAGCATAACAGAAACAACTAACTCTAGAAATTAGTCAGGAATTTCACAATAAGCACAAAGCCTGCAGTGCTTCATGGCTCACAACAGAAAAAAAAGAAAAGTGTGTCTAGAGAAAGGAACAGAAAATAGAGAGCTTTGTGGTAGATTATGGTGTCCCCCTCCTTCTCCCATTCCCCCTCTCCCTCCTTCCCTTCCTTCCTTTATTCCTTCTCTCCTTTTTCCTTGTCTCTCTCCCTCACTTTCTCCCTTCCTTCCTTCCTCTCTCCCTCCCTCCCTTCCTCCTTTTCTCCCTGCCTTCCTTTTTTCCTTCCTTCTTCCCTGCCTCCCTTCCTTCATTTCTTCCTTCTTTTGTTCCTTCCTTCCCTCCCTTCCCCTTCTCTTCCTCTTCTTTCCCCTCTGTTCCTTTCTTCTTCTTTTTCCTTTTCTTCCATGTTTTGCCTCTCCACTCCACACCTTTGTACATGGTCTTGCTTAATTGCCCAGGTTAGCCTTCAAGTTGACATCCTCTAACCCAGCCTTTTCAGTCCCAGAATTATAGGTATATACTGCCTGGGTCTATGTATTCCTTGACTAATCTTCTCTCCACTTTAATAAAGTTACTTGTAATGTGTGCTCCGACAGCACAAAAAAAAAAAAAAAAAAAAAAACCCAAACAAACAAACAAAAAACCCCCCAAACTCCACAAAACCAAACCAAACCAAACAAACAAACAAACAAACAAACAAACCACCAAAAAAAAACCCCGATGAAGTCAAACAAAGAGAGTAATGACAGAGAGAGTTTCAGAATCACACTCATTGGCAGGCTCAGAGAAGTCCAGCCACCCACAAGGGTCTCTAAACAAAAGTGTAATCAGAAAAATAGTATGGTAGAGCCTGTAGGAACCTTACAGATAAAATAATGGTGAAAAGTGAAAGAGAAGGAAAGCAAACTAGAAAACTGAACAGTCAAATGATTAAAATAAGTAAACGGCAAGTTTTAAGGTGACATCCATGTTCAAGATCAGACAACCGAAAGGCAGTGACTGACTGCCATCTTTGCCAATGTCTGGTTTCAGCACGGGCAAGCAGAGAGCGTTTCTTCTTGACGAGGGTTCCCCAACTTCCTGAGTGGCACAGAGGCAGGGAAACTCTGCAATGAGGACTTTGCCATCACCGGAGGATAGGTGTGGCTTGGGTCTCGAGTATTGATGCTGTGAAGACAGCATTGTAGAATTTCATGGTCGGCTCTCACCTCGCAGCCTTTGTGTTTGCGAGATTCATCCTGTAACTAGACTGTGGAGGGAGGCAGCTGGGAAGGAGGAGATGATAGAAGCCCTCATCTCTCATACCAGGAAGTGTGTCAGTACCACTGGAAGTTGGGAAGCCAAGAGCTCAGGGGACACATACCATACAGAAAAGCTGCCAGAAGAACGATGTGTAGACATTTTTGAGGTATTGTTTCTGGAAGGTGAGGCTGGGGGATGGGGAGAAGATGCCCCAAGCTCTGTTTATGTTTTATCTGTACACTAGTTTTGCTGTTTAAAACTTATATATGCTTTAGCTCAGGATTATTATTTTGTTTAATGTACTCTGTTCTGTCACTATCTGAAAGTCCTTGTTGCTGTTGTTCTTGTGTCTATGTGAATCAACTTCTGGAAGAGGCTGAGGTTATAAATTAGATACTTAGTCAGCCATGGGCACTCATTCACCTCTTGCCAACCTCCCTCAGCCTTCTCTTTTCCAAGAGTCTTCTGGGAACATGGACACAAGAAAGACCTTACTTAGGGCTGCTGCTGTCTTGGTTGTGGGGTGATAAGAAGCACAGAAGCCTAAAGTTTTACCATCTAGGCTTCAACTCTAGACTGTTGTTGAAACACTGAAGTGCTGATTACAGCTTTTAGCGGAATCTGTTTGCTTTGCACTAGAGAGCCGTCTTCTGAACTAGTATCAATAAAATGCCTCCTAACAGGATCCCCGACACCAAAAGTCCCCACTGACACTAGTGTAATTACCGTCCCCTGGACTCTAGGCCTTGTCAGGCCACACAGATAATCACCTACAACTGCAGGTGCCGATTAGCTAGTCAGTCAGCTGACACTCAGCACTCCTGAGAGGTTCTGCAGAGGTGACAAAAGAGTAGAAGCCCCTGCGATGGGCATCCTCTCTCCAAACCCTGAAAACTAATGGGAACTGAGGGGATGCAGGAGAAGGAAGCAGAGATACAGAGGGATGAGGGCAAACGGTGCTGGTCTCCATTCAAGAACTAACCAGTCTGGACTAGTAAACCCTGCTTGGCTTTCAAGATCAGGTGTGTCCAGGGTATTATGCAGCAGGCAATGCCCGTTCTCGGTTCCACAGGTGTAGGGTGACATAGACAGTCTAGCTCATGATGGTTTCCTTTCACTTGACTGAACCCGTCTCCTGGCTCTCCCCTATGTGTCACCATCACCACCCGTACCTTCCTTTTGCACCTCCCTGCTAATTGCAGATATTTCCACTTGCTAGACAAGCTGCCCCGTGGCTTAGCTTGTCAGCCTGCACCTCTTTGCAATCTTCATAGCATAGCTGTATGAAGATGCCATATTGAAAGCCACTGTTTTGTATGGCTAGTTTTTGTTTGTTTGTTTACTTCATGCGCACCTAACTTCTGTTGTGGAACTTAGCCCGCGTCCTCCAATTCTAGCTGCAATTAGTTACAGAGCTGAAGGACTCGAATGCTTTTGTCTGTTTCTCTTGTAGACAGTAAACTTCCTGAGAAGATGGATCAGGTGTATCATCATCCTAACACAATCCAAACAGCTGATACATGCAAAGTACACAGAATAGTAGCCCCTGGAGTAGAAGTAAGATTTCTGTTACTGTCACTACCATGACGGAATTCAGAAGCCCTTCCACAATATCTGGCACATGGAGGTGGCCTAGAGCAACTATGTCTTCATTTGCATTCTTGGAACATTCTGGAGAAACCGAGTTTTATTGCTGAGGAGTCAGGCAGTGGTCCTGGGTGCAGGGAGAGGATGCAGGTATTTTCTTTAGTGTCATTAGGGCTCAGTGAGTATCTGAAAGAACACAGAATCTGGTGGACAGGGAGAAAAGTATAGGGGGACCACAGGATACTCTAAAAGCATGAGCTATTGAAAAACCGGTTTTTGCCGGCTTTGAGGCAGAACCTCAGTCCATAGGATGGTGGGTGTCCTGGTTAATACTGTGAACTTGAAACATGTATATGACAACATTTTTAGACTGGGTTAATTGAAGAAGAAAGACCTGCTCTGTGATTGACACAATCCCTTGGACTTGAATTCTGGACTTAAAAAAAAAAAAAAAAAAAAAGGAAGAAAGCAAACTGAGTGTGAACAATCTCTGTTCTCTTCTTCCAAGTTGTGGATGCAAAAAAAAAAAAAAAAAAAAATGGTTACCTCATGCTGGCCATTGCCATAACCTCCCTGACAGGATGGACTGGACCCTCAAACTGTGAGCCAAAACAAATGCTTTCTTCCTCAAGTGGTTTTCCTCAGGGATTTTGTCACAGTAATGAGAACATTTACTAACACCTTCTGTTTGGGGAGAGACACCTAATGGGACTGGTAACTTCATTTTCATCAGCACTAGCTAGAAATAGCTGGCTTAATCAGCCTCAGACAGATGTTGAGCCTCAGACAGATGTTGCCTTGCTCATCATTCTTGCTACCTCAGTATGTGGAGTGCTTGTGTGTGCTGTCATCAGGTAAGCTTATCTAGGGGTAGTGACGGGTCAGCAAGCTGTCTCTCCACATGGTGCATGTGTAGAGCCTAACCATAATTTTGCAAGGCAGGGAACATTTTCATTCAAACAAGTATTAGATGACCCTGGATTTGTTGCCTGACAAGGATCCCCTTTGTTTTTCTAATACCAGCAGCACCTGAACATCTTAACCTCACTTGTTCAAGATTCCACCCAATTTTGCTTTTATTGTTCACCCCATTCCTCTGTGTTTATACAAACACTACTCAAGCCCATTTCCATCAAAGACCCTTCCCTAAATGCTCCAGATGACAGACATCTCTTCCTTCCTGGACATAGCCAGTCAAGAGTTTACAACGTTCATTTTTCCCATAGTTACATCGTATGCAATAAAAACACACAGTTGACTTTATTACTACTTGAGTGTGTATCACTATTGAGTAGTTTAGTATGCTGCACTTAGCTTCCTGAGTGGACTGTAGGGTCTTTAAGCAGATACTATATTATGCCTCTCTGTAGTCCCTTCCACAATTAGCATCTGTAGATGAATAGAGTATGTACAAAGTTCATTCCCCTATGAATGAATGGATAAACCTTCCCAGAATCCATTAAAAAAGATTTTCCTAAGAACCTTTCACAAAAATATTTCTATTTTTTCTTTTTTTACTGCAGATTGTCAATGCACCCTGAAGGATTAAAGGTGCAGATATGAAACACAGATTTATATTTTAAAATGCTACAACATGTTTAATATGCTTTATAGTACATGGATAGTTTGATTATCAATCCTTGGGGGAAAGAACTACTACCTTCTTATGTGTTCAAATATTCTTATAAAAATTATTATGGGGGCTGGAGAGATGGCTCAGTGGTTAAGAGCTCTTGTTCAAAGGATCCAGGTTTGCTTCCTAGAACTCACATGATGGTTCATAACTATCTGTAATTCAAGTTTCAGGGAATTTGATATCCTCTTCTGATAGTTGGATACCAGGCTTGCACTTGGTGTATATACATACATGCAGGCAAACACTCATGCACATAAAATGAATGTATTTTAAAAATTTCAAGTAAAATTATCATGGTCTGAGTGGCCATAGTTAGGACATTTTATAATGAGTGAGTATCCCTGAGTGGGTCAGAACCAGATCAGATATAGTTCTATGTGTGTCATACACCACTCTTCCAGGGACTTGTACAACTTTAATGTCGTGAGTGCAGTGGCTTCCTTCTCCAGGTGTGCAAACAGCCAGTTAATCAAGGTCTGCAGTGAGAATGTGTGGGATTCAGTGATACAGCTTCCCAGTGGCCTTCAGTGGGTGGGAGGTCACTGAGGCAGGCAGGCTATGGATGTTTGGATGCTCCTAGGACAACTCAGGTAACCCTCCTCCTTGTGTCCAGTATACTTGGAGAGTGAGAGCAACGGAGGCTTGTGAGAACGAGTGTGCAGCACTGCACGCTACACCGGTTAATCATCGATTGCCTGCTACACGCACACAGCTGGCCTTAATCTAATTCTTACCATCACCTTGCAAATGAGGTAAGACCATCTCCAATTTTCACATGAGAGATGATGCTCACAAAGGGTAAGTGACCAGTCCACATTCTCACTCCAGGTAGATGAGGAAGCCAGGCTACGGAGACAACTCTGTGCCTTACAGTGCCACACTGTCTTCCTGATTCCTATTCTTTCCATAAACCTAATGACTACAGACCTAAAACCAAGCACTCACCATGGCTCTATAATGCTATCCCATTTTCTTGGCAAGTTCTTTTTCCTATTTTTCTCATAGGCTCCCCCCATCCTTTGATGGGTCTTCATATATCACAGGATGACTTTGAACTGCCGGTTTTCCTTCTCCACCTCCTGACTGCTGGGATTATGTGTACCTAGTTTTATGAAGTGCTGGAGACTGAACCTAGGGTTTTGGGCCAGGCAAGAATTATACCAATTATGCTACATCTCCAGCCCTGAGGTAGCTTTTAAAATAACTTCTCCATCCTCAAATCCCACTTACTATTGGTCTAACTCACCAGAAAATGGAAAACATTAGAGGAAACAGTTCTGCTTTCTCCCCAGCTCCCATATAAACCAATGGCTATCCTCTGTGTCTTGCCTTCAGTTGGAGAAGAGACATTCTTACTATTGACCAAATCCCCCTAGTTGTCTCTGAACCCCAAGTCTTTTCACCACCATCCTTTCAATCCATCCATCTTCTCTAGTACCCTACCTTTCTTCTTCTTCATTGTTCCATTCAATACCCAAACACTTCTCTAGTCTTGCCCATTTCCAACCATTGTACAAATCAGATTTTTGCTGCCAGCTTACGTCTATGCTTCTACCATCTGGTCTGTAGCACTTCCTCTACTGGATATCTGCTACTTGTCCCATCCTATGAACATGGCTTCTTTGGCATCTGCTTTATGGAATGAGCAGGTTTCAGTACTTCCAACACCAGCAGTTCCTTCCCTTCCTAGTTCCATATGACTTTTTCTCTCATCAACATTTTACCCATTCAGTTACTTTCCATGAAAGAAGGTTTATGGGAAAGGTCATCATCCCCAAGTTTAGGGATGGATTTTTGGGGAGCCATGAGACTCGATAAAAGGTAGAAAGCTTCACATTGGTTGAATGACAAGAAAGTGTCAGAGGTACAAGCAGGGAATAGGGAGGCTTACAAAGGGGACTGAGAAATATAGCACAGGGATGGGAGACGCCAAAGTGATGTCCACTCAGGAGAGAAACAGTGGTCAAGAGAATCACAGACAAAGGTAGATAAGGTTAATAAGGACTGGGAAGCTGAAATTGGATTTGAGCAGTTAGCAATACACTGCTGGTCATCGTTTATAAATAACTTCAGGATCAGGGCAGAGGCTGATGTCATCAGGCCTGACTTATTGAACTGAAAGGCAAGGCAGGGAGTTCAGACATTTCTTCTGAGAACCTTTTATAGAAAGGGAACAATAGTAAGAGGACAGACCCAAGGGTGGAGGGACCTGAAAGGAGAGTTTCAAAAAGAAATAGGTTATTTCTGACCTTGTTTAGAGATTGTAAAGAGGAAGGCTTACCTAGTTCCAAACCATTTCTGATGCAACTAAATGCAGAATCTATTTCTTCTGTCACCCAGATTTAGATAATATATGTAAAGCACAGTGCAAATTTAATATGGCTTTATTCTTTCTGCTATGTCATAATGACTTAGTATGATGTCATAATGACCAGGACATTGATGAATTGCATTTTCTGTCCTTGTAACATCCTATTCTTCTCAAAAGATCTTCACTGAAACTGATCCGGCTCTTCAGTGGTTCCACTGCTCTACATCATCTCTTACTTTTGTCCTTTAGAAAGATGAAGGATCTCTGGATCTGATGTTACCAGCATGGATGTATTTACTAATTTTGTTCTGGGGCAGCAGATAATCAGACAGACTATATCATCCTTCGGGTCTGGTGAAACCCAGATGTTCAGCTTCCTCTTTATGGGACTGTGGTTTTCTGATTTAAATGATGTGGAATATGACTTTTATCAAGTAAATGATATAAGACTTGAATTCCAAAATCACCTTCAAATATCTAGAAGAACACGCCCCCTTTTTTTCTTGTCAACCATATACATACACATTGGCCAATAAACACAGATGCTCTGCAAGTCTTTATATGGAACTCCTGATTGACTTTGATCAATAAAGGAAAGATAAGAGCAAAACAACTTGAAACTTAACTCTGTGAACCAAAGCAACAGAAATCAATGAACAATGTCGTAAACCTGTCATAAACATTCATTTCATTTTCTCTCCTTCTTACACACCTCTATAATCCATAACTAGCATCCCAAGGGCTCTTATTTCTCCATGTTATTTTAAATCCCATGAACATAAGTGACTGGATAGTTTCCAATGCATATGGCAGACATAGCCAGCTTACGGAATCTAAGAAGAAGGTAGGTAGGTGATTGCAGTGATCTATGGGTATTGTCACTTTGTCTTTCTCGCCTGGATGTTGTTCTGGATGAGAGTGTATAGCTACTGGTGACTCATTACACCTTAGAAACAACTGCTACTGGAGGACCAATCATGTCTTCCATGAGGACTGCTGCTGCTAGATGCACTGTCCCCAGCAGGCATGAAATGAATCATCCAACTCAGAAGGCTTCATAGTCCAAGGCAAGCTTGACTTGAAATTTTATTGTATTTCTGTAACATTGTGTATGGTGAGAAGCATTCCTAAGTCTGGACTAAGTCTCTCTGTCTCTGTCTCTGTCTCTGTCTCTGTCTCTCTCTCTCTCTCTCTCCTCTCTCCCTTCTCTCCCCTCTTTCTCCTCTCTTCCCTCTCTCCCCTCTCTTCCCTCTCTCCCCCCTCTCCCTCCCTCTTTTTCTCCTTTCTATCTGTCCTTTCTGTCTCTTCCTTCCTTCCTTCTTTCTTTCTCCCTCCCTCTCTCCTCCTTCCCTCCCTCCCTCCCTTCTTCCTTCTTCCCTCCTTCCTTCCTTCCTTCCTTCCCTCCCTCCCTCCCTCCCTCCTTCCTTCCTTCCTTCCTTCCTTCCTTCCCTCCCTCCCTCCTTCCTTCCCTCCCTCCCTCCCTCCTTCCTTCCTTCCTTCCTTCCTTCCTTCCTTCCTTCTTTCCTCCCTCCCTCCCTCCTTCCCTCCTTCCTTCCTTCCCTCCCTCCCTCCTTCCCTCCTTCCTTCCTTCCCTCCCTCCCTCCTTCCCTCCTTCCTCCCTCTCTCCTTCCTTCCTTCCTGTTACCTTTCTTCTTGGTACTCTTTTGGTTCACTATTTCCCCTAGAACAAGAGTCGCTCACACTCTTTAATTTGTCCCGATTCTGCCTACCTCCGATGTTCCCACAACAATTGAAAACTTTTCCTATTGGCCTCAAATTGACCTTGGTTTGACTTTTGACTTTAATTTAGTTAACCAACTATTTGTTTATCATAGCCATGCTTAGTGATATGGGGAATAATGAAGGATTTATATGCATAGATTTATTGAGGGTTGTTACTAATGTAATCATGTCATTCCCAAGTTGATATGTTGAAGTCCCAACCCCTAGCACTTTAGAATGTAACCTTATGTTGGAAATAGGTTCTTTACATAAATAAATCAAATGAGGTCATTAGGATGGTCTGTAACCAAGAGTGACTGCCCTCCTTACAAGAAGAGAAATGTGATCACAGTCATGCAAAGACACAGAAGCCAGTATCAAAATACAGGGGGTAAGGAGGCCATATTTAAGGCAACAGGCCCAGAACGTAGCCTTTTCTCAGAGCCCTCAGTAGAATCAACCCTGTTGATACCTTGAGCTTGGACTTACTGCCTTCCTCTGAGGCAACTGTGGCTAGAAAGAAGGTGAATACCTTTGTCGATATTGCAAGCCCTGCTGTGGTTAAAGCACTGGTCTTCTTAGGCAATAGTGGGGAGGAGATGAACAGGCAAGGTGTGCTGAGAGAAAAAAATCCAAGAAAAGAGCAAAAGTATTGAAGACAGGAAGAGCTTTGAGAGTGGAGCCAATCATTCCTGGGTGCCTTCAGTTGAAACATTTGGTGAAGGGGGCAGTGAAGACCCTTACTAAAGTTAGGGTGCTTTCATCACAGAGAGCTGGCTTTTATAAACCTGGCTCTGGTAACAGCTTTCTTAAACCCTGTTGAGTCTCCTTCTCTTCATTTATACATATGGGCCTACTGATAGAGGTAAGAATTGTGCAGGTTAATTTATAGGAACCTGTATAAAACTGTATAATACTCAAACCATTCCATTCATCAATGTTGAAAAGCTACTATATGCCAGGCAGTGTGCTAGGCTTTAGGAATACAAATGTAAATAACACCCAGTCTATTCCTCTGAAAAACTGACTCTCTAAGGCAGCAACAGAGATCTGAACCGATTAAAATAATGGCAAAGAAACATGAAGACTAGAACAGTACTAAAACCAGAGCCCTGTGGGTGCATTGTGGGTAACTAGGAAGGGAGAGAACAGCCCCGAGAGACAGGGTAGTGTCAGGAAGCATTTCTTTGAGGAAATGGTGTTTAAGTGGATTTGAGAAAAATCAGGTGAAGAAGGAAGAGAAAAGAGTTCCACCCAGAGGGAAGACAGACTTGCTTTACAGCTGTGTTTTTCTCTGTCTCATGCCTCTTCAGTTCACTTGCTGAAAATATACTCTAGCTACAAAACACCTTCAAAGTCTTGAAGGCTGGATCCTGTCCTGACTGTCCTCAGCAACACGCTGAGGTTATCTTTAAAACAAAGAGACCATCAGAATCCCTTCCTGTAGCCATCTGCCTGTTGCCTGTCCCCAGCCCATGCCATCCTCTCTTCTCATCCTTCTCCTTACTTGCTTGCTTCTGCTTTCTTTCATTAGATCCAGCGACACGGGACAAAAGCTAATTTTTAACTGTGGGGCAGGGCAGTGAACTATGGCCCAATGATTAATCTGCCTGTTTTAATAAATAAAATTTTACTGGAACAAAACTGCATTCATTCATATTCATATCATCTATAGCTATTTTACTGCAACAACAGAGATTTTTTTTTTCAACAGAGACCATACATCTTGCAACGGCTAAATGATTTACCACATGGCCCTTCACACAGATGGTCAAAGTCTCGTCTAATATTTATGTGTGGTGGAAGGAGGTGGGTATAGGGAATAAATATATAAGTAGAGGTCAAGAAGGAAATTTTAAGGAAGGGTCCTACAGAAGAAGTGTTTATAAGTTCTACCTGGAAGGTCAGAAGAAAATCGACAGCTAAAAGATGTGACAACTGAACTAAGAGCCAATGGCAGAGAGTGGTGTGGGCAAAGCCAGGCAGTGGAGGAAAAGCTTGCAATTCAGTTCCCTACTGCATAGAGAAGAAATAAAAAGAGATAGATAAGGCTGGAGAATTAGCTGGACCCAGATCAGCAGAGTTCCCAACTATGAGAGTCACATTATGGGTTTTGGAAATATCTTACCGTTTCCCACTCCAAAGACCCTCTGAAGGATTTAAGTGTCATAGATGAAAGGAAACATGTGCCTAGGGTCTCTCTGGGCCACAGTTGCAGTTAACATTTCTTGGGCATTTATTCTGTGCTGGATCTGGGCTAAATGCTTTGTACGCATACATGTATATGGAAATGCACAGCAAGTAGTGGTGGAAACCAGGTCCAAAGACGTAAAGCAAGGCCAACAGACATGGCTTTGCATGTTTGCAAAGTAGAGGATCCCATAAGGATGCACAGGGATGAGGAGGAGACTAGGGTGATGTAAAGTGTAGGGTGATGTCCCATAGTTGGGGCCAGAAGCAGAGACAGAGAGTGTCAGAAGCTAAGAGGCCAGAGAGAAATGATGCGAGGAGAAATTTGTGGAGAAGTAGAGCAAGGCTGACTTGAAAGAGCACAGTCTGTAGGAAAGTTGGAAAACAGGCTGGATTATGGAGAAGTTAAGGCTTTGCCGGGAAATGAGAAAATGGAGGTCACAGCCATTGAGCAAGTTGCCTGGGAGATCTGCTCATTTAAAGCAGAGAGGAATACGATTCTAGCTGGATTTCTTAAAATGAGCCTGTACCTCAGCAGCTTCAGTAAGGTTTTAGACTCATGATGCAAATTCCTCACCCCAAATATCTGGTCATTTGAAGCAATTCTGGAGATCAAATTATGCAAATGTGCTCCATGACTAAATTAGAGGCTAATTCATGTGAACATTAGTTAGTAATGGGAGTTACATTACTGGATTATTAGAAAATGGGGCAACATATTTTAGTGCTTAAAATTTTAATCAGAGTAACTTCCAGATGGAGGAAAAGGCTCCTTTCCATCACCAGATTGGAACCATGGCTGACATCCTCCCTGAGAGCCAGTCTTTCGGCATGGTCAGTCCGGCACCTGCCCTCATTTCTGACTTTCTGTGCTGCACAAACAATCAGCATCCTTTCCCAGGCTAATGGCACGTTCAAGAACAATTAATAGAACTCATGACACTAACAATTTGTCCTGCACCTTTAGACAGTTCAAGATATTAACATAATCACCCCAAACAGCATTGCTGCTAGATTCCACGAATAAACCAAATCGTTAGGGAGACAAGACCACGCTGACGAGAAGTTTGTCTTTCTCTGTCCCCTACCACTCCTCTGCTGTCACTGCTTCTTGTATTTGTAATTAGCTGTTGTCCAGATAAAGAATGGCTCCCCTTTGGCAATGACTGCCAGATACCAACAGATTTTAAATGTCAATGGTTGTAAAAAAAAAAAAAAACAATAAAACAAACAAACAAAAAACCCCAAAACACTTTTGTAAAGGTGAGTCTACCACTACTGTCTATCCTAAATGAGTTTGGAAACTTAAGATGCTTTTGTAATATAAGACCATCCCCTGAACTCAAAGCCCAGCCTGCTTCAGAAACAGGAAGACAGAGTAAATGGATATATTTTGTATATATTTACATTTAAATGGTAAAAGCTCCCCAGATTTGCCTAAAAACATAGCTAAGTAAGAAATCATGGAGTGATTAGTCTTAGCCGTTAAGGTCAAGTTATTTCTGTTCACAGGTCTAACTTCTTACTTGGTCGGTGGTTTGCTAAGACTTAAGATGTCATTTTGCCAGGTCGAGCTGCAAACCCAGCTCTTGTTGCAGCAAAGTTCTGGAACATAGGAGAGGTCTGTAGGTTCATTAGTATGTAATATGCACCACAAACATGGGTGAAAATTTCATTTAAATATGTACCTCTCAGCTCTCTCTTGCTCGCATCTCTTGTCAGCCTCTATAACCTCCAAAATAGCTCCTTGGGTCCCCTTCTCTTTGTAATGGGCTCTGCTCACTTTGACCTCCAGTAGGAGCTTTCTGAATGCTCTCTGCTCAAGTTCACAGAAATGCCAGCGTGTGTGTGGCTTCCAGTATTACCTTGATAATTAACTCCATAAAGACTTCATCCTGAACACTTTACCAATGGTCAAATCACCCCAAGTCAATAGGTCAACAGGAGATGGCCAAAAGAATGGAGCATTATACAATTTCATTCTTTTCCCCTTTAGAATTTACAAATGGAACTGTTCGGTAGTGAGCCCAGAGAGGCTCTGAGTCAGCCCCCCTCCAAGCTTTGTAATATGGTCTTCACAGCATCAGCCTACTGTAGTATTGCTTAGGAGTGATACACGCTATCACTATCTCCATTTGCCTTGATTTTGAACTCCAACAGATTGTTTGCACTGTCCGTTTATGTACAATACTTTGATATAGAACAATCTGCCGATCGATGCTGGCTCTGAAAAGATGAGGGGCAAAATTCCTGTCTTATATTCTATAGGCATGAAGGAATGTTTCTGGGATGTGCAGGCAAATACTAGGGACAACAGATTGCCCCGACTGAGGGAAGGGTCGTGCTTTGTTCGTCATTATGTCCCTAGAAATGAACACTTCCTAGCACATATTTACAGAGGACTCAATTCCATAATGACACAACTAGTGCTCCATACTGTCATTGACCAAAAAGAGTTTTAGTTTATAAACGAGACTGGAGGTCCAACTGTGTCAATCTGTTGTGTATGTGGTGTCTACGGGTGGATTTCTATGCCATAACATTCCATTAGGAGCTGTGAGAAAGGCAAGGAAATCACACACCAAACAGACTTGCTGAGTTTCTATTCTAGTTGAGAAGACAGGGTATACATGAGTAGAAATTTATTTCTTAATTCTGGAACGATGGCTGCAAACTCTAACCGCTAAGCGAATTTGGAAAGACACACTGCTATGGACTCACATCCTTAAGGGAAGTTATGTAAACTAGGCAGGGAGACATTTGAGATTAAAAGTATAGGGGAGAGAAAGGAAGTGACAGTCCCCAAGGAGCAGGAGAGGACACGAGGAGCAAAGATCTAGGAGAAGAAATAGAGGGTTTGAGACTTGGACAACTTAGGGAGCAGTCCTCTAACTCAGAAAAACAAGGATGGTGGTAGCAATAAATACAGTAAGGAAACAATACACAAGTCTGCACAACAATGGATACATCCCTAAACTCCTTGTTGGGAAAATAAGCAACATTAAAACTTAGTCATGTTCTATACATCACAAAGGCTGAAGAAGTTCACAAGGCTCAGAGGACACCCCCCCACCCCCCACCATGGCATTCCCCGGTCTGGTGAGAAGCAGAGAGATTGTGCTTATTCGGAGAGCAGATGTGATGTCTGTCTTTAGACGAAACAGGCAGGGCGGGACTAGGGAAGACTTCAGACACATGACTGGTGAGAGAGTTTGTGATGTCAACATACACATGACTCTCCCAGAGTCTCTGCTGGCTTTAGGTCCTCTTGTAGCCCTTCTTGAATTGCACCGATTTCTATTTATTTTTACATTCTTAATGACACTTTGGATCTAATCTGTGTCCAATGATGTGTCCAGGATGAAGGCATAGAGCAAAAGCTTATAATTTTGTTTAAAAGATACGGGAAATAATTCTCATACCTGTAGAATCAAGGGTAAGTAGTAATAGCCCAAGGAGAGGCAGTGAAAGACAATAAAGAGTTAATAGCACACGGGAGGAGCGTCCTTCACTAACCATGTTCAGGAATCACTATTAAGTAACCTTTACTAAAGTCAATGATTGTCATTAAATAAAAATTAGTCATTTATTGTGTTTATGTATAAGAGTATATAGAATATATTTAGCAAAAAAAAAAAAAAAAAATTAAGCCCTGAGTAAACGTTTTCTTCACAAGTTATTCATATGAAACCTTTAAACTTAACCTGTCAATAGAACATGTTTCCAAAACCAAGTGCATGCATGGATGTACTATGACATTTTACCTAACATGAATTATATCCTCTTGATGTCTACAGTCTTCTTCTAAAAAGACCTACAGTACATCATAGTTAATGGAAGTGTGGTGCTTGTTGCTTAGGCAACAGAATGAATAAATGCAGGTCAGAACGTGCCACAAGAAAAACAAAAGCCAGACCATGATACCGAATGGAAGCTGAGCAGGTCTAACAGATTTTTACATTAATGAAATCTGTTTCTTAAAGTGGGCCAACCATGGAGAGCTTTAAGTTCTGCATCAAGTAGCCTATGACAATCAACAGACTATTATTGTAAAGGCAGACAGTCTTTCCTCACAATATTGGCACCAAACAAATGGTGCACGAAAGCATGAAATGCACTAATTGATGACACCATTTCATGATTTACTTCATCTTCACAATTAATCTTTCTACAAGGTAAATCATAGCTTTTTTTTTTTTTTTTTTTGATTCTGTCTCATGGTGCAAGTCCCTGGCATGTCTGAGTTAACAAGGTGATCTAATTTTCTAGAAGATTCCATACACTACTTGGAAATAAACAGGTAAAGCCACAATCTAGGATTAGACTTTGATCTTCCCACGATGCTCAGGATTTTTTTTTTTTGGTTGCATTTTGTGCAAAATTCACACATGACTGTTCTGCACACTCTTTCCTCAAATTCTTTCTTTAAAACCGGAGCGATTACCTTCTAGTTAAATATGTTCAAAGGGGAATTATATTTTTTCATAAGTGTTTAATACTCAGAGGAAAATTAAGCTGAATTAAAGTCCTTCAGTGGGGACGATTAGCTGTGCAAATCTAAAACCCAACTTCTCACAGACCAGAATAGATCTGGACCAGGGCTTGAGAATAGCATGCCTCATTTCAGGTAGAGACAGGGGAAAGAGTAGCTACACAGAAAGGTGCAGTCAATATAAGTAATGCCAAATGATATTCGTTTGTTACTTCCTGTAATTATTAATATCTTCTATTCACTGCCCTAAGTAAGTCTAAACCTGTTTAGGGCTGTAACAACTTCCACTTCCATCCTATTTCAACACCCACAGAGTCTCGACTGTATTAGCAGTGACTGTCTGATGGCCACAAGAAAAATGCATAGCTCATTAATTAATAAAAAAAATAACAAGATAACCCTAAAGGGTTATATGCATATATTACTTAATGCTCATATGATGGGCCACATTTATGCATTTTTTTAAAAAAATAGGCACACACATTTTTGTCGGAGTAGAAGTTTAACCACCTTAATAACCCTCAAAGCTGTAACAATTCAGTCAACTTTGGAGAAAAACAATCTGGAAAAGGAACCACAAAGCTCTGACTAGCCCTCGGTGCTTTATGAATGTGCTGCAGGTGTCAGCCTCAGCGTTTTATTTTAGAGGAACGATTAAGGATACCTCTAAGCCGTCTGTGTGCTACATGCTTGTGACATGTAGGTCTCCCTAAATTTAGGGATCGGTGATATGTGCGATGGGACCTTAAAGACAAGGGAAGGTGAGAAGAACTGTGACGTAGCTTAAAGGAGCTTAGCAAGGGGAGCGGATGAGCACAGGGGGAGGTCTAGAAATGATTAGAAAACTACATTGTCAGCTGCACACCTCCCACCCTCCTCCTCCTCACCTCTATGCATGCACACTGAGAAGTTTGCACACTGCCTGGTTTAGACTGCACACAGACCAGGACTCGGAAGTACATCAATGCATTTGGTTCATCAGCCCCTTTCTATACCCTGACAGCTAATTGACCCAAGTGTTTGTTTTTCACCGAAAGTAACAAACAATACTTCATCTCTCTTCAGTCAGCATGTGGAAGGAAGAGCATGCTCTCGCTAAGCTAAGCGACCGGCTAAAGCAGCTAGCTAATGAAGGGTCGTCCACAGGATTTAAACGGCTTATTGAATGATTAGCAGGAAAAATGATCTTCATACTATCGACATAGCAGACTCTCTAATTAATCACAAATACTGATATTCAAGCGGAAATAACATGTCTCCGGAATCCAGATTTAGCTGGAGCGTGGTATAAGTCTAATTGTATGCTAAAATCACAAATGTATAGGAAAGAAAAAAAAATCATACAATGAATGACAGGGAGAATATAAATGTTAATCTTCTTTCAGAGCCTATAAATAGAGCGCTCACCAATTCATACAACACACATGTCTAAGGGATGCATATAAATCCCATTTTTTTAGTCAGTGTCTATATGCACACAACAAGTTCTGTCCTAAAGGCATCCAATTTTCTGATGCAGTTACATATATAAAGCTGATCCGTTTCCGTGCAAACCAGGCTGCCTCTGAGCCATGTAAGACACATAAGAAGCAAAGACAGACAAAAGGCAGCTCCGTGGACACAGAGAGCATCTTACCATAAACTGTACATTGTCAAATCCATTAGCCATCAGGTGGTTCTCGTACTGAGGTAGCCCAATGCTTTCCAACCATTGTCCCACTGTTTGGACAGGGCATCTGGGTCCTGTAAGAGGGTGAAGAGGGAAGCGTTTTAGCAGGGAGTAGCCGTCCACAGGGTAATAGCGGTAGTCCTGGGCTGAGAGGTGGCATTGCCACATCATGCTCCTGGGAAAGTTGTTATCAAAGGAGCCCGCCAGCTTGACAGATTAATGTTCTCAGCGAGAGAGCAAAGTCAGAAGTAAAACATAGTTTGCCAGGCAGGCTGTGGAGTATGACTTGATCCTAGCTGCACATTTCTTACATATTAATCTTTACTACCGACCAGTGCGTCATACAGCCCCCAAAACCAGGCAGGAGAAGAAGACATATCAAGCTGCCAGCCTAGGCTGCTCTGCGTTCTATGTGACTGCTGGAGTACTCCACAGTGAGCAACACACGGCCAGCAGCCAGAATTCTTTTTATCAAGTACTCCTACACTCATCAGTATGCAGCCCCATTCTCCTTGCTCCCCCTCGCTCGCTCCCCTTCATTACCCAGCCCAGGCTACACCTCGCATTTTCAATAATAGCCATCAGATAAGGCAGATTTTTTTTTTTGTCTGCAAGCTGTAAGCCTGCTGCTGCTGTTCCCTCCCACACACCCATCCAAGCGTCAATCTTGAATGATGAGAGCAGTCAAAACAAATGCAGAAAATAGCAAGACTCAGGCAAACCGAACGCGCTTCAATCGGAATCGAAGCTTCATCCCGGTTATGCGTTACCCGAGCTATTTGTTGTGGGATTTTTTTTTTTTTTTTACGTTTCAAAAGACACCAGGAAACGCGAAGCTTGAACTACAGCTCATAACGAGGCTCCAGGCTCGCCACAGGTCCCCATTCCCCTTCCCTTCCTTGCCTTTCTCCCTTTAAAAATGTACCAGAGGGGAACCGCTTCTGACTGAAAGCTTCACAGTGTAATTATTCTTTTTTCTTTACCGTGCGGTATCAAAGTGAACCTCTCTGGGGATTTTTTTTTTCTTTTTCTTTTTTTAATTTTTGAATTACTGCAACACATAGAAACTGCATCATGATCTGCAAGCCAAGGCAATTCATTCCTTGTTTGTCCTAAACAACAACAGTATTAGGCACAAGAAAAGCCATCCCCATTCTGGTATTTATAATCCTATCCTACCAACCGCCCTGTTCTAAAATATCTATAAAGGTAACATTAACTGGATTGATTTTCTTTTTAAATAAAGAAGAGCCCTAACCAAAAATAATTCAAGAATAACAGATGTAAGTGTGTGAGTTTTTACTGAATGGCAGACAGACTGAGTAATTTATTTAATAATTGAGAGAAGCCACAGATTAATAATAGAATCTGCAGAACTACCTCATCAGAGGAGAGACTTGAGACTTGAAGAGAGAACCGTCAGAAAGGTTAGGCTAGCCCTCAGCTCTAGGAGGAACTCTTGTTCCAGTATTCCTAGAAGACCACCATCTTGTGCTTGAATGCCACCTATGGTGGGGCTCTCACCACTCAGCCAAAGCCTCTGTTCATTAGAAAGATATTTTACTTCCTACCTAACTCCCACTCTCTGGCTCCAGCTTTGCCTTTGGAGTTCCACAGATTGGGAACAGAGTCTCTTCCACATCAAATGCTTTAAAAATTAAACATAACTCTCTCACTCCCCACCCTACTCCGCCCTGAGCACGCAGAATGTACCCAGCAAATATTGATTGGGTAAAAGACACCTTCGTTCATCTTCAAGTCCCGTCTGCCTCTGCTTCTTTTCTCAGTTTAGAGTCATTGCCAATCTGCTCAGCATATAAAAGCATTTCCTCTCAAACAGCATGCGTGTTTCTTCTACTGCTGACACCAGTCTCTGAGTTCTAATCCTCCTTCCTCTCGCTGTCTTGTGTTTATGGAGCTTCCATCTCCTTTGCTTTTTGCTTTTTTTTTGTTTGTTTGTTTGTTTTGTTTTGTTTTGTTTTTGTTTCCTGGCACCTGGTCCAATATAACAATGATTGTTGCATTGTTCTTCAGTCCCTGCTATAATTTTAATCACTAAAAACGTTTTCACATTCACCCCCCTTGTGTGTGTGTGTTGACCACAGCGCACACATATGAAGGTCAGAGGACAACCTACATGAGTCACATGAGTCTGATCTCTGCTTTCACCGTGTGGGTCCCAGGGATTAAACCTAATTAGGTGTGACAGCAAGTGCCTGCACCCCCTTGAGCCCTTTCTTGCCCTCCCACCCATGGTATTTAGAAAAAAAAATCTAATTTATGAACAGTGTCAGAATAATCTGAGACACAGCATTGATAACTCAGCCTTGTTTCGAAACACGGCTATGGTTTCCTGATGGATTAAAAGAACTGTCCGCGGTGTTTGGGGTTTTCATCTGGCTCTACTTGCTCTTTCTCAACACACATTTCACAGTCCTTAACCAGGGGCAATTCATTGCTGGTCCCTGAAGGAAGGCTGGAATGCACTTGGGTAGGTTTCCTCACTACCCTGTGACTCTGTTGTTTCCTCCTCAATAGGACCCCTCTCTTTCTTTTCTCTCTCAAGTGGCACGTTTAGATCTTCTATAACAAATATTTTCTAACCTACTTGATCATTATTTGTGTCTAAGGCTCGCTTCCTGAAGCAGGGTGTATGCTTTCCTAATACCATATGTACATCACATGCATTCAGTTTGCATTTGATACCCAACATGATGTCTTGTCACAAGCCGAACTACAAACGTACTCTTATTTTCAGATTTAAATCATTTTGATTTAGTTGGTAGGTAATTTTTTTTTTTTTTTAAAAACTGTACTCCAAGTATCTGATTTCTTTATATAAAAGGAGGTATTGCGACCCACAGGAAAAGAATCAGGAAGAATATAAGAGTCAAAGGTAGTGGGAACCCATAGCAAAACTGTTTTCCTGATATGACAGGCCACTGCCCCGTGAGCACTCAGTGACTGTGACTAGGTGCATAAGACCTGCATAAGATCAAACCCATCCACATCCCAGCATGCACCTGGGAAGGTCTGTGAAGCCCTGCCACCTGTTAAGGGTCTTTTGGCACCTGATGCCTTTCAGGGGAGCAAGAGTCAGTTATCTTTAAGGATGGAGCCTCAGAGAGGCCACCCATGCCCCAGCAGATAGTCTTACACTCATGCACACTAAACAGACTTTTAAAAGTGGGTTTAACCAAAAAGCACATGAACTGGGGAAAGCAGAGTGGTAGGGGACATGGGGGAGGGGATGAAAGGAGAGGAAAAGGTGAGTGGATTTTATTGAAAGGCAGTGTATGCATGCATACAATTCTTAAACAAAACAAGATATTTTAAGTTTTAAATAGAATTTTCAGGTTGAGAATTTTGTTCGGCATCTTTACCCTCTCACCGATCAAGCATGTATGGGTGAGTTACATTGTATTTGATTAAAATTTATCTCTCTTTGCCTCTCGATCTTTTTAGAACGTCAAACAGTTATGGAAGTGCCTTGGATCAACTGTAGAATGTTGTAATGATGCAATATGACCTCTGTAGGAGGAGATGAAAATGAGATCTGACTTGTGAATGATTAGATCGAAAGCTGTTAGCAGGTGAAGTCAAAAGTAAGTGTCACATGTAGTGTCTCTTCATGGTCATCTTGTGAGAAGATAAGCAAGCTTTATAAAAACTGAATAAACATAACAAAGATATATTTTTGTTTGGCAAGGCTTATGCTGATTGACTCGCTCTTTAAATCCTATCTTATCGTTTAAAATCCAAATCAGTAACCAAGCACCTAGCAAAAGAGCATTAGATTTCTAGGTGCTAAGTCATGCTCATTAAGTGAACGAATGAATGAATGAATGAATGAATGACTCTGTAAATAGGTTTTGGTTTCTTAATAAATAAAAAGGGAAAGTCATTTTAAGGCTTAGACTGTTGCATAAAGACAGCTCAGAGAGTTTACTGGATATCACCTATTTTAAAAATCTTTACATAGAATTCCTGAATTCTGCTAGTTTAATTTTTAATTCCTTGATTCCTGTGTAATACTTCTCATATGTTAGCAAAATGTACAGGAGGGTTGGTGAACTAGGAGAGGGTGGGACAGGAAAAGGAGAGGAGGGACAGAGATCCTGAGTCATGTTGGTTTCTGATTTTGTTTAAGTGTTTTCTCATGAGTCAAACTTCTAAAGAATCCCAATTTAGGCCCGAAGATCACATTTTTATAGTGTCTAAATATATTCTTCATTTTACTTAAAATACTTTCCTGGAGTCTTGAAATTCTTACAATGCAGTACCTTTATTCAGCTAGGACCTCTGTGATTTCTTAAAATGAGATTCAAAAAGGAAGAAGAGGGAGTGAGCTCAGGGCCACTGTATCCTGACTTGTCAGTTATTGTCATTTATGATAAAGAAACTGAAGTTCAAGCTATGTGACGGGACCAGGGGCTTTCTGTTGGCACAGTTCTGAAGACAGACTCCTAGGGGCTCCATTCTCAGAAACTAGTGTAATTGCTCAAAACTAGGGTAATAAAACAAACAAACAAACAAACAAACAAACAAACAGAATTCTAATTAATCTCCTCTCAAACCACTAGAAGGTTCTAAAAACTATTCTAAGACTGCATACCAGATGAAGAAGTACTTATTTAAAACACTTCTAAACGGTGTGATCAGGGTTCTGTGGCTGGCTGGTGATGGCTGGCTCCCACCTGTGTCAGAGTCCTCTCCATAGACACTCTTGGTATGAGCACAGCCAGGACAATGGGCACCTTTTTTCCTTAGCTTCCAGTCCACAGATATGGTATCTCATCAGAAGGGGCAGATCAGCCTTTTCTATCCCCTTGAAGTTGCTGAGGTTAAATTCCCAGTGAGAACAGCTGACAAATCAGGAGTTTCCTCTATCCACCCAGCTCTCAGTCATGGGATAGAGTCTACTCCAGTTGGGGTAGATCAAGAGCAGTGGGGGTACTATGCACTTCCTATTACAGATTCCATGCTCAGAAAGGTAGACAGAGAAGACAAGGCCTGTGCCACAGTCCACTGCTAACAAGGACCACTCAAAGCTTTTGTCTAAGGGAAGAGTCAGACATTAAGAATCTAGAGTTCTAAAGCTCTCCTGGGGGATTAACTTCATCTGAAACAGAAGTCGAGGACAAGGATATTATCAAACCCAATAACAAGTCAGACAGAGTGATGTATATTTTTAATCCTAGCACTTCAGAGACAGAGGCAGGAGGATCTTAAAATCTTAGCCAGCTTCCAGTGCATAGGGAGAGTCTGTATTAAAATGAAGGTGGGAGAAGGGATGAAGAAAAAGATCTGGTTGCTAAACAGCCAAGGGGAGTCTAGTATACTTCATTCAGGCAAAAAGTCAAATGGTATCCTAGTTTCAGAGAACCAGGGAAAGAGAAGTATTAAGTGCCCTCTGTCATCAGAATGGACTTCAAAGCCTGGCCTCAAAAACTTCTCCTGTTTCAATTTAATTGGAGCAGACTGCAGAACAATTTGTACCTCAGGGAACTGAAGAAAAAAACCCCAATAATGTGACAGCCTGGTGATTAGTGGGGCTTCATAGCTACATATCAACCTGTGATAACTGATGAGAGACAAGAGTTGACAGAGAGATGGGGGCAAGATGACAGTGCCTGACCTGGTAACATATGTGAATATATGTCTATGATGTGTTACATCCATAAAGTGGAATATTACTTGGCAATGAAAAGAAGTGAGGCGAAGCAGTATGCTACAATACAGATAAAACTTGGAGATGTCATGCTAGGTGGAAGTCAGCCAGAAAAATCAGGTGCTGTAGGATCCTGTCCCTATGACACAGAGGAGATCAACAGTCAGAAAGTAAGCCAGGAGTTCCCTAGAATTGGGAAGGAGATTTGAGGGGGATTTAGAGTCACTATTAATGGACCTTATGGAAGAGATGAAAATGTTTTATACCTGCTTATAGAACCAGCTGTCAACTTCTGTAAATATACTAAAAAACCACTGCATTGTGCATTTTAAAATAGGTAAACTGAATAGTAAATAAATTATGTCTCAACAGCTTATGGCCACTTAATAATAAAATGTAAAATAAAATTACATTTTTAAGTTCATGAAAATTGAGCACACAGTTGTATACAAATAAACTTTAATTATTTCACATATAATATATATCATATATCCTGTTATTTGGATGCTTTGTTATTTTCTTCTCATCTTTATTTTTCCTGGTTATCCCTCCCTTGTCTCTTCCTTCAGTCTGTGTCATCCATTATCCTTCTAAAGATATTCATGTTAATAAGCTAGGATGCAAATTCACATATATTTCCTCACTGTTAAATAGCACATACATATATTCACAAAGGCTGGCATATTCAGATGTACATAAAATATGTGGGGAATTTTGACATTGTTTTACAAAAAGGAGCCTTACTTTTCTAATCCAATAATGTCTTAAGCAAATTCTATTAACAAAATTATTGATTCTAATTTAGTATTCATTGTTTTTTTAACTTTAAAAATTACACATGGGGCTGGAGAGATGGCTCAGTGGTTAAGGCTCTTGCAGAGTTTTGCTCTCGTATATGTATATGTGTATGTGTATATGATGTATATGGTGTATGTGTATATGATATATATGATGTATATGATGTATATGGTGTATATGTATATGATGTATATGTACATGTATATGTATATGATGTATATGTGTGTATATGCATATGTATGTGCATATATATGCACACATGTATGGATATACGTATATACACATACATATATTATGACTGCATAATAGTCCATAATGTGGATAGGTCACAGCTTATTCAGTTTTTTGCCTGATATCTCTAGGATAATTTATTTTCTTTAATCTTTTCAGACAACTGAAGGCCCACATGTAGTTCTTAGAAATAAGCATGAGGGGAGATTACAAAACACTTTACCCATTCACCCCTAGTTTTTCATGCAATAACATAGGCAGGTAAGTGGCTTTGATGAAATCCATTGACTTCCTTCAGATCTCACCAGTTTTATACTCACACATTCCTGCGTGTTTATTCCTACCCAATCTTATTGCATGTGAAATCACATGATCACCATTGTAGGAGCAAGAATCTGATCTACGTTTTTATGTTCCCAGACATCTCTCTCTTTGTATTCCATATCTCTGGCAAGTATTAATCTGTTCCCTATATCAATCATGTTGTGACTTTAAGAATGAATGATACATGTGTGACACACACAGTATAGTGTATCTTCTGGGAGTGGGTTTCCTCACTTGGGGTCTGTCCTTTGAAACCCACACAAATGATCTGTATCAACAGCATAATTGCATAATCCTTTCAATTACTGTGTATTATTTTGTGGCATGGATAAATCAATTTGTTTAACTTTCCATCTGTTTTTCCCAGAGTGAGGATACTATTAGCAAAATATGACATTCCCTAAGTTGCTCTATGTCCTTACAACTCTGGTGACATTACAATTTTGTAACCTTCTACCCTTTCTCCTCTCCTTTTTCTACAGCCAAATGAGACCTCTGGATGCTTTTCATTTACCGCTCTACCTTATTGTGAACCAGTTCTTATCGTTTGCTGGCGCTCGCTAAGATAATTGTGTCCTAGTCAATTTCTAATATGTCCTTGTAGGGTTTTTCTCCTGTTTAACAGATCATTCATTGTTTAAGTTACATGCTACCAGTTGGCCCATCCTCTTCAACTTGCCCTCACTATATTTACTATAGTCAGTATAGTGATGAGCCTTCCTACCTTGGGCTCTCTGGTTTTTACTTCTTTGTGGCTTTGTTAGGCTATTTTCTGAAACTATTTTAATTGAATAAAAATAAAACCAATGTATCAAACCCTGTGAGCTACAGCTAAAGCGGCACTTTGGGGAAAATGTATAGCACTGGGGCGCATGTGTTAAAAATAAGAGTTTCAGGTCAGCAGGTGCTTAGGAAATATGAGCAAAACAAAAAGAAATAAACTCAAGGAGAGCAAAAGCCAGAAAATAAAGATCACCAAGGAAATAAATAAAATACGAAACCAGAAAATCGATAGAAAAAAATCACCGAAACCAAAAGTTTCCTTTGAAGTGATCAGTAAAACTGAATAAGTTTATATCAGTAAATTCAAACCACTCAGGAAATGGACAAACATATTGGAAGATGAACTACTGAGGCTCACTTATGGAAAACTTCACAACTGGAGAGTTCTCTGTTTATTAAACATATTATATTCATAGTTAGAAATCTTTCTACAAAGAGAGTCGAGGACTTGATGGGTTGAGAGGCGAATTCTACCAAATACATAAGAAATCATGCCAATTCTGCACAAACACTTCAGAAAAAATGACGTTAGGCCATCATTAATCCAACTCCTTAACCAGAAGCTGTATGAGAAGACAATACTGTATACCAATGTCCATTGGCTACAGGTGGAAAGATTCATAACTAAATTGTAGCAAACATTCAAGCTAATATAGTTTACTCAAACACCTCTGGAGATTCATGAAAAAGAAATAAAATAAAACATATCCAGATTGGAAAGGAAAAAAAAATAAAAATGTTTCTGTTGCTATATGACACAATTTTCCATTTGTGAAATTTTATGAGACTTAAAGTTTACTAGAGTCAGCGAGTTTAACAAGATTTGGGGACGCAAGACCAGTATACAAAAGCAACTGTGTTTCTTTATATCTAACCACAAATAATTGAAATTTAAATAAAAATTCACATAACAGACATCAATGCTCAGACACTATGAATTTCTTAGGAGTAAACACATCAAAAGCTGTGAGGGACTATATACTTAATGTTACAAAATGTGGCTGGGATATATCACATAGGATGGAGATAAACTGTTCTATTGCTTGTAACATTCAGCATTATTAACACACTTCTGTTTCCCAAATGCCTCTAAATATTCAATTGAATCTTAATAAAAATCCCAGCAGGTGTATTTGGCATTAGAAGCTGAATTGTATGTGAAATGTAAAGGATCTAAAGAAACCAAATGGAAGTTACAATACTTTAAGGAAATTTGATAACCTTCATCAAAAATCTTTTAAATTCTGCCCTTAAAAATACACAGTTAAATATTAATATGTGAATATGCATAAATCATATCTGATAGCAAATGTATATCATGCATTTGTTTTATTTATATATACATGTATGCAGTTGAACTATCAAATTGCAGTTAAAAAATATATGTTAAATGGATTGAGGACTTAAACAGTGGTTTCACTGGAGATTGATGATAAAGAAGCATGTGCAAAGATAAATCACTAGGAGAATGCAAATGAAATCTACAATGAGATCACACTGATTAGAACGCCCAAACTATGTCTCAAACAAACAGATGTCTAAACTAATGAAGTCTGAAAACATCAAGTGTTGACAATGGAATAGGTTGACTGTAA
Organism: Arvicanthis niloticus; assembly: GCF_011762505.2. Taxonomy (NCBI): domain Eukaryota; kingdom Metazoa; phylum Chordata; class Mammalia; order Rodentia; family Muridae; genus Arvicanthis; species Arvicanthis niloticus. The sequence goes on along the minus strand of NC_133429.1, from coordinate 14,300,446 downwards.
CATGGATCGAGTGGAATTCTGACATGGCTGGTTAAGTGTAAAACGGTACAACCACTAACAAGAATCAGTTCTAACAGTTTCTTTTACATGGCCATTGCAAAGTGCTGGGCTCCACCCAGAGAAATGAAAGCATATGCCAGGTAGATACTTGGAACCAAGAATTCACATCAGTCTTCTCTGTAATAAGCAACAACTGAAAGCAGCTAGGAATGTCCATCGACAGATGAACAAACAAACTGTGGTATATCTATACAATGGGTATCTTCCAACGACGACCAGTTGAAAGAGCACATGACTATCAAAATAATTCTGCACAGCAAATATAATACAGATGCCTCATCTAAATAACACATTCTGTGCAATTCTTTTTATTAAGGTTCTAGGTAGTGAAAACTCTTCTATTATGACAAGAAAACAAACCAACAAACACAAAAACTCCAAATAGATTGACAGTTCCCTGGGAGCAGGAGGAAGACGGTGGGAGAGACTCAGACATGAAGGAATCTTGGATGTAATGTACTGGCCCATGTTCCTGATTGTGGGCATTGTCTCATAGATATAATCATCTGTCTGGCATCAAAGTATACACTGAAGCATGTGCTGTCTTTTGTGCATACATACATATATGCATGGGTGCATGCAGAGAGCAGGGGTAGATTCCATGTCTTCCTCAATCACCCCCACCTCTTTTTCTTGAGATAAGATCTAACACTGAACCAGGGGCTCAGTGATTGACTAGAATTCTTAGCTAGCAAGGCCCAGGATCCTTTCATCTTTATCCTGTGTGGGTATCACAGGTTCACTGTCCTGCAGCTGGGTCTTTAAGTTAGTGCCAGCTAACTCAGGTCTGCTTGTTTGTGTGGCAAACACTTTACCAGCTGCTGCCTCTTCCCATTTCTGAGATGCGCAGCCTTTTATAAATCTAGTAGATACAAATAAGTTGGCTTTAATTTTTTTTCATAGAAGTAAAATACGAAGAGGAAATACAGTGTGAGGTACAGGGAAAGTGAGGTTTCTTAGAACAGTCAGGGGATGCTTCCTTGAAAACTTGAACAATGATCTGAGTGCAGGAGATGCCAGGCTGGTTTCTAGGAAAAGAGTTGTAGGCAGTAGAAACAGGATCCTGTCCTGAATCCCAGGGTGGTACCAAGTGGGAGGAACCAAGAAGCTCTTAACAGGAGTCTCCTTTTCCACTGCCTCCCCATCCAAATGATGGATGGTGTTCTTACTCCAGACCTTGGTCCAGAAACTTAACTAAAATAAATGCATGATTTCAGTGCAGCTTGTTTGTTTGTTTTTTTTTTACTTTTAAAACAAGGCAACAAGAATTCTGATCATTTTCTTCTGCCATCTTTTAATTAGCTGCTCACTAATTAGGCAGGGGGAGGTCCTTTTCTGTGTACTTCATGCATTTCCTCAGCATGTGCTGATGGGTTGTTGGTTTTTTTTTTTTTTTTCAACAATTACTTATAAAGTACTTCTTGTACCAAGCATTTGGCTAAGAAATGGGGAGAGAGATTTGCACATCTCTGCCCTTGTGCAATTTAGAACCTCAGGAGAACACCAGTTTATCCCTGAGAAAAAGAGGCCCTCGAGAGTGGAGGGATTAAAAACCCAGAAACATGACTTATTACTGTGACCAAAATGAGAGAAGAAACATCTTAGACAAAACATGGTCTGCATAGCTAGGTGTCGTTTAGTAAGATGAAATAGTCAAGGTAGAGAAACGCTCTGCCAGTGGCAATAGCTATATTCGTTAATTTGGAAAACAGCACTCGGAGAGAATGGAGAGCTTCTAACAAGTGCTGAAAAGGAAGGAGCTGATTGGCTCCTCAAAATGTAATAAATATTGGTTAAATACTGAAGTGACAGACATAAGACTTTCCTGTTCCAAAGAAGGTGTCCTTCCAGTAATTTAAGTCATATGTAACAGAAGGGAGCACCCACTATGTGTCCAGACTCATCTTTGTGCTGTAGTCTGAATGTGCTCACCAAATTTACTTGGTGGAACACAGTCGCCAGTGTAACAATGTTGGGAGATCAGGTCATGGCTCAGCCAGACTGACTGGATTGACTTTGCTAACAGAAAGGCTTGCGGAAGTGGGTTCACTTATGCCACGGGGAGAAAACCACATATGCTTTCTGCCACGTGAAGACATAGCCCGAGGGTCTCCTCAGATACTGGATGCCAACACTTCAATCAGGCTTCTCTGCTTCCAGAACTGTGAGAGAATAAATTGCTGTTCTTTATAGATTACTCAGCATTCAGGTGTCTTGCTGTGGCAGCATAAACCATCCTAGGATAAAGCTATGTCTCACCGTGTGAGACAAGTCGCAAACGTATGCTGAACACTTACTGTGGTCAGGCTCCATTCTAGTTCTGTCACGTCTATCGGCCCCTTTTGTTTACATAGCTACCTTACGTGTTAGACCTGCTGCTATCATGGCCTTTCCAGGGAAGGGAATAAGACACAGCACCATTATAAAGAGTCTGATGTCATCCGTTTAGCAGGGTTTAGCGGTCTCGGCTCTGGAAGGTGGGTGGGGACACCTATCGTTTTGCAGAAGTGGACCTTCGCCTGAATACATGTCATCTTGTTTATTTTCCTTGTTCCCATCACCTTTAAATGATTCCTGGCCTCTGTATCAAGCAATGAAAACAAAATCAGGCTGGAGAGGAGTAAGTCCGATCCCTTGGGTATTTTTGTTGGAAGCTAACAAATTGCTTCACTGCGACTACATAGCTGCTCTATGGGCTTAACCTGGGTGCTCTGAAGGTTTGCCACGCATGGCTGCTTATACTGTAGGGTCGAGGGAAAATGGCTGCCTCCATGGGACCTGGGATAACGTGGAGGTTGAGAGCTCAGGCTTCTGAGCCAGAGGTACTTGGGTTTCAATCTTGGCTCTTCTCCACTATTTCAGTATTTGCTGCTGCTATTTTTGACAGTGCCATAGAAAAAGTGCCATCCCACTAGGACAAATCCCTGTGGGTATGCTGTTTTTTGATACCACGAAAGGGGGCACGTCATCTATCCATCTCGTTGTAATATCTGAAGTTGAGATGAAATAATGTGTGTGAGAAAGCACTGTGATACAGAAAGACGATTTTAATGCTGGGAATAAATTATCCTTACTGCCAAGAGAATATACACTTGGGTTTCATTTAGTCCTTCAACCAAGTAGATTGGTCTGGAGCCATCAGGTCTTTTCTTTGCCTAGTTCTCTTTGTTTCCAGCAGACAAAAATGCATGGGGTGAGCTGGCAGGCCAAATAACAGAGGAAAGCTAATTGTATGGTGAACTGATCCCAGGGCCTGAATGCATGATACTATCTATGCCTTTGTCTTACTGAACACACACGGAGAGCCAAGTCTCCAGCACCAATCAGACTAGCCTTTGGTATCCCTCTGAAGGTGTGGCTACAAGAAACCGAGGGGGACTGGGAGTGTCTAGAAAAGATGATTTCTTTTTAGACTCCTAGTTTTGTAATTTAGCAAAAAGGGATCAATAGTTTCATCACATTTCAAATAAAGCCTGGCAATTTTTTTTTCTTTTTTTTTTTAGAGTCTGGTAAAAGAGCACACTGAACTTTTACGAAGGCTATGCCCACATGTGGGAGAGAGCTAGCACATTCGGTTAGCAAGCAAAGACCTCTGTGCATGCCAGATTTCCTGTCTGATATCACATAATTCGGGCATGGGAGCTAGGAGTGAGCAGCACTCGCCCCTGTATGATGTTGTAGGAACAAACCCAACACTTTTATTTTTATCTGGAAAACAGCACTCTCTGTTTTTTTTTTTTTTTCTTTCCAATCCCAAATGTCCTCCAGGCTGAGACGTATAAACTACATACCCATGCTGCTTCTGGAAAATATTAGCAGTGAATGAACATTGAGAAAAGCAATGGACCTAAAGATAGGGCTCCTTCTAATGACGAAAGGTTAGCCCAAAACAGAAACAAGGAGCAGGGGTCAGAGGCCACAGGAGGAGAGGGATTAGTTATTCCAGGAACTCTGAAATGCTGTGGGTCAACAGAACTCAGGATCCTGAAGCCAAAACTTAAATAGGAGAAAGCTCTGATATCAGACATTGACGTGTAAATGCTAACAGGAGTCAGGAGCTATGATTTAATTTTCCCTTAGGCCTTGCATTTTATTTGAACTAAAAACTTCATAGGATGCTTAAGAAATACCAGCCTTTACTAAACAGATCTGACAACTTATGCACTGGGGTATGGTCTAAAATAGGAAATGGAATTTAAGCCTAAAATGTTAAAATCTTCTGGCAGACAACAAAATTATTCATATAGGCTGTACCTGACTGGGGGAGGAAAAAAAATCCCCAGTAATTCAGTTGATTTCATTTTGTTTTCTCTTCTTTTAAGGGGTCTGCCGACGTCTACTCATCATAGAGAAGAAGGTGCTTAGAGCATCACTGTGCCCAGGCCTCCTGTGTGGCAACCTTTGGATTAAAGCCAAGGGGTAAAGGAATGGGTCCTGGCCTTAAAAGGGTCTTCTAGGCTGGTAGGAATACAAATATTATGCAGAAAGGAGAACGCAGCAATGGAAAGGTGTAGATAGTATATATGAAGTGTAGGAATGAGGGAACGGTCTTAGTTTGGCTTGAATGGGAAGCTTCCAGAGGCAGCCGTCTGATGTATAACTGGAAGGCTCAGTAGGCATTTGTGAGGCCAATAGAAGGATGCTAGGTGCTCACACAGAGGGATCAGCATGAGTTGGTATGTTTCAATAACTAAGAGACCCATGTTGCTGGAATTCAAAGGCTTTACGTATACACGCGAGGAAGCATACATAGGCACTGAACAGGCAGGGCAGGAAGACAGTACACAATTCAAGAGACCTGTGTGTTGAGACAAATGTAGCTATTTTATTTCCTGGTAACAAAATATCTGATCAAACTTTTGCCATGCAAGTATCACTTAGAGCATTGGTTCTAATCTACCACCCTTTAATACAGTTCCTCATGTTGTGGTGACCTCCAGGCCCTAAAATTATTTCATTGGTACTTCATAACTGTAAGTTTTCTACTGTTATGAACTACAATGTAAATGTCTGATATGCAGGATATTCCATGTACGACCCCTGTGTGGGGGGCGTGGCATAGGGTGTCACAACACACAGGTTGAGAACCACTGACTTAGAGGATGGGTGTGACCAAATAATACAGAGAAGAAGTCAGAAACAGGTAGGCACAGGAAACCTACTTAGTTCTCTTCCATGAAGAGCTTATAGATGGCCTAACTAAACACGGGGAAGTCTCTAAAGCAGAGTGGATTCTACATATCCCCAGTCACTTCAAAGCTTTCACAGGGACTGCATCTGCTATGAAAGACACCCAGTCTGGCAGGCCCCCACACCCTGCACAAGTGAAGCTGGAGGTCGATTTTTTGTCTAATATCAGTTCAAACCTAGACATAAATGAACATTCGTTGAATGTTGGAAGGACATTGTTAAAATTTGAGGTGTCCAGGTATCCTAGGCATGAATTGCAAAGTGATGAAAAAAATCTTTAATACACAAGTCAATAGAATATGATTGTGAAGAAAATTCAAGATATTGATAAATATGGAAAGCACTTAGCATAGTGGACACTAGACATTAATGAAAATCATAATAAACATAATTTATCTTAAGAATAGCCATATGTGGATATAGCACTTAACTGTAATCCAATATATAATGTATAATACATATATTCACATTAATAGTCACTTCTTGAATTGGAAACAAATTCATATATATATCTTTCTGAAATAACTGAAAAGTTGAATTTTAGAGGGACCCATCACTGAATATCAGAGCATTTACTGTTTTGAAGTAAATGTGTGTAAGGGCGACTTGTTTAGTTGCTTGATGAAGGCAGCTGATAGATCTGTGTCTTCTACTGAGCAAAGACTCAAAATTCGTTCTCATCTCAATTTTATTGCTGATTTGTATTTCCTACTGAATCCTTGAAAAAAACAGTTGTAAATAGTTGGTTCTACAACTTCTTATCAATCTTCAGATTTCTTTGGGTACAAAAGAAGTTTTGAGGCCACTGTAGCCTCAAATCTATGTGGTGTTTTCCTACAATTTCAACAGCTTCATATATAGAAATTTTAACTTTTTCATGTTGAGCAATGGTTGAAGAGTATAATATAAACCCCAAATAACGAAACACTAGAGCTGGCTTAGAAGTGTTGAATGTACACACTAAAGCACTCTCATCCCATAACATAAATATATACTTAGGTAATTTAAAATAAATACTGGGACTTATAAAAAAAAAAAAAAGAGCTTTCTTTCCTGCTTTCCTTGACACTCAGTGCCATATCTAGGACCGTGTCATAGACAGTTGTAGGCACTATCCATCCTTTTTCTGACAGTACTATCAATTTTCTCGGGAGACTAGTCCTTTCACTTGCTTTCATTTCTGGCCCTTGGGAAGAGGATTTTGAACACCATTTTCAGAGATGGACATAGAGTTCAAATGTGGTGAAGAAGGTGGCTTATGAAGGCAACCCACAGATCCTTCCTATCTGTATATCTCCCTTTCTATTTGCTGCTAAACATCACAACACCTCAGTCTTATGAAGACATTATTTCCATCATTAGACTACAAAATGTTGACTTCTGACATTCTAGAAGAACTTCTCTCTTGCTGGCTTGATTTTAAAGAGGTGGGATGATAAGCTACATGTCAAAAGACTCAGGAAACTTCCACCCAACAGTCCCTGGGGAATGTGGTACTCAGTTGAACTACCGAAAAGTAATTCGGTTCTGCCAACAAGCATTTATGAGAGCTTGCAAATGGCTGTTTTTCCGGTGCAGCCTTCAGATGAGCTCCCAATGACTGCCAACAGACTTGATTAAAACATTTTGTTAAGAAGAAATAGTCTAAAGAGGGAACCTAGTCAAGCAATGCCTAGATTCCTGGACCATGGAATCTTTGACATTAAAAATATGTGTTATGTTACAATGTTAATTTGATGATACATTGTTTAAGAAAGCAATGTGTAATATATGTCTAGCCATTATTCTAGATGTTTGACACATGACTTAAATAAGACCAATAAGTTAATTGTCAAACAGGAGAATTAGTCGTATTATTGTCCCTCCTCCTGTAGACCTGAGAGATGAAAGGGATAAGGTTCCTAAAAACCTCATAGGGAGCCCAGCAGCAGGCTTCCCTGGAAACCTGAATCCCTTTGGACACATGTAGATGTATGCTTTTTTCATAGTTTATAAATACTGATAGATACTTGAAGCATGTCTCTTCCCCCCCCCCCCCCCCCCGCCAAACTCATTTGAGTCGGAATATCATGAAACATCATTGAACAGGCATTTCATTTCATATCCTGACTTAGCAAATAGCATTTTAACCACTGTATAAAATGGTAATTAATTGTTGGTAGCTCTATGTGAACTAGTGGTCAACAAAGGAAGTCTCTGCTTCAGAACCACTTTGACTTTAAAATAAATCAAAAGCAACACTAAAAATCAACTCAGTAGGAAGTTAATCCAGAGTGAATCACACATCACTGATGCTGTTTTACATTCTGTAGATCCTAAGGTCACTGTATATTTTGGTTTTAAAAAGAATATACAGTGGGCTGGTGAGATGGCTTGGTGGTTAAGAGCACTGCTTTTCCAGAGGTCCTGAGTTCAATTCCCAGCAACCACATGGTGGCTCACAACCATCTGTAATGGGATCTGATGCTCTCTTCTGGTGTGTCTGAAGACAGTGACAGTGTACTCATATAAATAAAAAATAAATGAATCAATCTTTTTTTTTTTTTTGAAAAAAGAATATACAGAGGGCTGGAGACATGGATCGGCTTGTGCTGCTCATTCAGAGGACCTGTGTTCAGTTCTTAGCATCCACATCAGGATGTTCACAACTGCCTGTTACTCTAGCTCCAAAAGGAACCAATGCCTTTGGCCTTCATAAGCATCTGTAATAATGTACATATACCCACATATGTCCACACATGCAGCTAATATGCAACTAAAAATAATTTTAAAAAGATCTTTAACAAGAGTCAGTGTTTCAAAAAATAATATACAGATAAATTTTATGGTAACTTATTTAACCAGTCAAATAACATTTTTAAGTTCTCATGACCATTTAGAGAAGACTTAATAGATTATAATGTGGTAGCACTATGGGAAAGTTATTATCAGAGTTTAAAACATTATATAAGTGCGTATGTTTCCAATTTCAAAATATGTATCCCAAGTGGGATATATATAGAATTTTGCATGGATTATTTTATGGTGAGCTTCTGTTGTGCATGTGTGCACATATGAGCATCAGTGTGGAAGCCAAAGGTCAGCCTTCAAGGGCATCCTTTCAGCACTGTCTACTTTGTTTTCAGATGCCTCTCACTATCCTAGAGTTCCCCTAATGGGCTTGGCTGTTGGGCCAGGGATCCACCTGTCTCATCTCTTCCATGCTGGGATTACAAGTTCACGCAGCATGCCTAGCTCTTTTATGTATGTCCTGGAGACTGAACTCATGTCCTGTTTTGTGTGACAAATATCTTACTATCTCTCCAATCACTCTACTTTACTTTTTATTTCTTTTGATAAAACTGGCCTTCCAATGTGGAACTATTTTTCTTATCAAAATTAATTGGCATGAAAAATGCATGCATTGCATTTTGTTTACTGGCTAAAATATGAAGACACATTCTTGTCACCTTGTATAATTTAAGATACTATGAGGTTTGCCATTGGCATATATAACCATACAGGGAGTGTTTTCCCAACACTGTAAATGGTGTCTCCAGTAACTGTCATATCTACCTGCTTTGTTTACTATTGACTTTTTATGGACCAACCATGCTAACGTGAAAATAACTTTGGATGCATCGTCACCCGATGGACTGTAGATAGGGAAATTAAGAATTCAGACCATGGCTATGCAAAATAACAACAAGGCTGTTATTTTGTAGTTTTAGATATGCTTGAAATAAAATAGTAGGGACAAAGATTTATGAAATCCTGTCGCATTCAAGTGCTAGTTCAACTATTGACCACAAACCAGGCATCTCTTCAACTCATTCCTCTTAGCCATCAAGGACTCAACCTCATATCAGGATAATCAATACAGTGTGTTAGCATGACAAAAGAATTCTGAAGGGGCCATGTAGAAAAGGAGGCTAGCAATAAAGCAAACCTCAGGCTGTAACATTCATTTACAGAATAGCAGTGATCCTGAGTCAAACACACATTATGAATGCCTTGAGGGAAGATATTAGACCTTAGGGCAGCTATCTATTTTAAGGAATTAATGTTGAAAAGACAAGCAGTATATCATTTACCTTAACAAAGAAGCTAGAACAGTGCCACGCATTTGTTTTCCTCCTGTCCTTGACTCAAGGTTCATTGTATAATAGTTAGTAGCTTAGGGCCATATAACCATTAAGTTAGGATCGAGAACTTCGCAAAGCAAAGTGCAAGGTTTTAGCTGTGTGACAGTGTGCAAAGTCTCAGCACAACTGTTTTCTACACGGGAACCAGTCTGAATATCTACATTATATATTGTTGAGAGATTCGGTTAGATAATAATTAGGACAGTGCTTGGAATACAATAATTTCCTAATAAACATTTGGTTCAGCTGCTCATACCACATTATGACCTTGGTGACTGTTATCATTAAATCATCACCATCATTTGACATGAAAAGTTCTTTATTATTTGGACACAATCATTCATAGTCAATTCTTTCTTGGTTAAGAGAAGGCCTTCTATAGGACACAGTGAAACCTATTTCTTTGTGTGATAACCTAAAAATTTACCTAAGAAAGAGAAAAGGCTACACATACACACACACACACACACACACACACACACACACACCATACCATACCACATATATACAAACACACACACAGACTTCATACCTCACAATATACTACACACACACACACACACACACACACACACCATACTACGTACCTATTCCCCCTCACAAACACACTCATACCACATACACATCATACCACAACACACACAAATCATACCACATATATACCCCACACACATATCATACCACAGACACATCATATCACACACATATACATCATAACACGTATCATATCACACACATACACATCATACCACACACATACATATCCATACATACACACACATCATATCACATACATATACACACACACATCATACCACAGACACACACATCACACCACAAACACACCACACACCACCTCCACACATAAATTACCTGTCTCACAACCTCTCCTCTTCCTGTTTCTACTCATATTCTCTGAACCTCTCTTACCACTTTGAGACTACTTTCACCAATTTTCCTAATATTCTCATTGTAGTGACAATTTTGGAGTTTTGATTTATTTGAAAAAACACAGAAATATTATAAGAATATAGTTTTGTATTAATCCCAGGTGTGGGATATGATGCTGCTTCAGATTGTCCACAGCAGCTGACTATGATTTGTCTCATGCTTTAGTAGGGACGTGATTTTTTGCCAGCTGTAGATAGTTTCTGCAATTGTGTAACATTTGGAATTCTGGGGGCTTTTCACAGTGTACATAAAGGCCAGGGCCTTGACAGGTGAAGAAGATTGGTTGTTGTTGGCTACTATTATTCATGGTTTGTTAAGTAGTCATGTGCAAAGAAGAAACAACAAGAAGAAATGAGATATCCTGATGACAAAGATCAATCTTCTCCCAAGGAACTCGATGCCCCTAATCATCAGGAAGTAGTCTAACAATAATGTTAGATAATTTTTGACCCCTGGCTTTATTCATCCTTTCCTCTCTATCCATTTTTCTCTCATATCTAGTGTTAGGGGGTTGAGAGGGTGGAAGAAAAGGTGTAGAGAAAAGAAGAGCTCCCAAAATAGTAAAAGACTGGCTATATCTCATGATTCTGTTTTATTAATCTCTAAAGGTTCTTCCATCTCTTCTGCAATTCTTTCTAGAATATTTTTACAAATAAGTCACTTCTTCCCATAGAAGTGTATTTTTATTTTTGTGCCTGTTACATGGCACTTTTTACTTTGTGTTTTATATTATACTACACTAAATTTATGTTCAAGCCACATACTTTTCATGAGACTACACATTCAGACAGTGGAGACTATGACTTTACCATCTCTGCCTTATATAGTTCCTAGCAGAAAGTGCAATTCATTGAACATCATAAGTGTGTTTGAAATACAAATATTTTAAACACGTGAATAATTATGGGAATCTGTCATATTTTAAAATACAAAAAGCTCTCCCAGGCAACTGGCCTAAGCAATGTTTATTTTTTCTGAACAGGTGAACAGAGAGGCTCACTACTGGGGGTTTACTGCCTAGAGGTCCATGCTGATCACTAGTTTTCTTGATTTTCCCAAGACAGGGGCTGAAGCCTGAAATTGTGGGGAATTCTTACAGATAAGGAAAATTGTTAATTTTCATCTCTCTCTTACTTTCAAAGAGTGAAAGCATGATTTGAAAAGAATTAGAAATATAAAATAAGACTTGAAAAGTATTAGGACCCAGAACATGATGTGCTGAAGTACAGTCTCTAGGGATGTGAACTGCTACACACTGAAGGAGCCTGGAAGAGCATGTGAACATGTGTGTGTGTGCGCGTGCGTGCGTGCATGTGTGCATGCGCATGTGTGTGTGTATGCGCGTGGTTATTCTCAGTGCCTTGTTCTTAGAAAAATATCACTTTTCAGATTAGTGAATGCCCGACCACTCACTAACCTGAACTCTGTGTTCTTATTGTTCTAAAGGATTTCAGCTTTCATTTGGACAGTGACCTAGGAGAAATAACTCTTAAAGCCTCAAAGGAAACTATTAAAAAAAAAAAAAAAAAAACAACAAATTACCAAAAGGTATTTTCCATCAGCTTTTCTTTTAAATGTACACGATAAATCACAACCACTTCCACACCACCACGGTTACCACCATCAAGATGGTATTCATAAGAGAAAATATTCTTTTTTTTTTTTTTTTTTTTTTTTTTGTTTTTCGGGACAGGGTTTCTCTGTGTAGCCCTGGCTGTCCTGGAACTCACTCTGTAGACCAGGCTGGCCTCGAACTCAGAAATCCGCCTGCCTCTGCCTCCCAAGTGCTGGGATTAAAGGCATACGCCACCACTGCCCGGTACAAGAAAATATTATTTTTTCAGAATAATATTGACTAATTTGAATTTGGAAGATTAAAACATAAAATGCCTCTAGGGTGAAAAAAGAATTCTTTTAAAGAGAAAGTTTTCACTGAGTATATAAAATAGTTAGAAAGGAATAAGATGTCTATACTGGAATCTGAAGAGTGTGGGAGCAAAGACAATATGATGACCTTCAGTTACTATTGCTGCTTTAGATGATTTCGATGTCATTGGCCACATAAAAGAAAATGTGGATAATTAACAGTTGGATTTAGACTAATGCAATTTTCCCAGAGCTTTAGCATTTTTATGAAATAATGAAAGGAATAATACAAAATCAAGTTCAGTTTTCAAGGAACCTAGGAAAATAAAGACACAAGGGATTAAGTAGTTTTCTTTTCCTTCTTTCTTTCCTTCCTTCCTTCCATTTTTTTAAAGAAAAAAATTTAAGCCTTAACTGTTATTCTGAATCTCCAAGGAGGACATAAACAAGAATTATGGATCTTATAACCTGGGCTTTAAGTTTACTGTATAGATGAAGATGGCCTTGAATTTATGCTCTTGTCTCAGAATCCTTCTCTTCAGAGTGCTGGAGTATAATGAGTCCTTTGCTACCAAGCCCATTATCAGATCACCTTGAAGAACTGAAACCATATGGAGCATATTTTTTAAATGCCATGCCTAACTTCTCATATCTCTATATCTCTATATAATGGAAAATTAAAATATCAAACCATGGTATCATATATAATAAATAATTTTCCTATGAAACCTAAAAAGTACAGGCTTGAGATGAAAAGGGTTTAAGCATCTCAAGTAGATGTTTTCTAAAGAATGGGGATAGTCCTAGATTATTAGATACTTATGTGCCTGGTGTTTAAATCTGATCATTCATTATACAAATATTCAGTTTTAACTTTCTTTGTGGTAAAGCACTATGCCCAATATCAAGGTAATAAAAGCCTTTAAGATGACAATACATCTTTTCATTTGTGTTGCAATTTCATGAGACTATAAAGGTATATTCATAAAATACCTAAGACATATCAATATCATATATTATTATGTCATATCATATAATATATTATCATATAATATTCATAAATCATTCAGCCATAAAAGCTTAAAATATTGAAAAACTAATATGAGAGAGAAAGGAAGTAATTTCATGAGGGATGTGAGATGTGAACTAGACCTAGAAAGAAAGAAAATGGCCCCCGTAGGCCAATAGGGAAGGGCACTATTGGGAGGTGTGGCCTTGTTGGAATAGGTGTGCATTTGTTGGCGGAAGTGTGTCACTGGGGGTGGGCTTTGAGGTCTGAGATGCTCAAGCCAGGCCCAGTGTAGCACTCTCTTCCAGCTACCTGCTGATCTGATGTAGAACTCTTAGTTAACTCTCCAGCACCATGTCTGCCTGTGTCTCATCATGGGTCCCACCGTGATAACAATGGACTAAAATCTCTGAACTGTAAGCCAGCCCTAGTTAAACATTTTCTTCTATAAGAGTTGCAATGGTCATGGTGATTCCTCACAACAATAAAATCTAAGTAAGACACTCAGTTTAGTTCTACTTAAGCTGGGATTGTAGATTCTAATCCCAGTTCTGAAGAGTCACCTCTCTGTTCCTTAAAGCTTCAGCTTTCTCATTTGAAGACCATGGCAAATAATGCCTAAGGTACTGTTAACAGGAGCTCCTATGGTTGCATGATAATGGAGTTATTATGCAGTGTCCCCAGCCATATTTATCAAACCGATCAAGATTTAGTGCAGAGCACCATTTGTCGTTGTTTTTAGTAAACATTTCTTCCATACAGGACTGAACAAATAATGAATGAAGTTAGAGGGACCTGAATCTCATTATTCACCACCACGCTCTGTGACCTGAGAAGAATCACCTTGACGCTTGCTTCTTATCTCTATAAGAAGGGTTAAAAACTTATCCTTATGTCTAAAAACCTTATGTCATTTGTGGTTAAATGAAAACAATTTCAGTAATGTGTTTTGCCCAACGGCTAGCACATACTTTTCATTACACAGATATCTTATAAATTATACAATTGGAGACTGCTCAGTGGATATAAAGTCTGGCAATTGTGTTAATAAAAAGCTACTGGTAGGACAGAAGAAGTAGCATTCAACATGTAGTTATAAGCTGGTGCTTTTGGTTTGGCAGTGGTGTAAGAGTACGAAGCTTGAGAAACGGTCTCTAACTGATTATTCATAAGGACCTTAGATTACTCTGCTATTAAAACATAAATAAGAGAGGCACAGAGGTTTGCAATGCCTATTAAGCCTATTAAGAATGAACCTAAGCTTGGACTTTTTATTCCAGTGGTAGATATAGCTTAGCAGTGACCTGAAGAAGGAAATTTGATAATACTTCCTTAGTCCATTTTGTATATCTACAACAAAATATCACAGCCGGGTAAACTTATAAGCAATGGAAGTTCATTTGTTTGATGGTTCTGGAGGATGAGAAGTCTGGGATGCTGGCACCACATCTAGCAAGGGTCTTTTGCTACACCATCACCCATGAGAAAGCATCGCAGCATTGATAGTTACAGGAGTGGGAAAGCAAGAACTCAGACTTCGTATGGATGCTCCTCCTGGAACACGAGCTTGTTCCTGATGAATGTTTCTGAACATGACTTTCAGGGATACAGTCAAATCAGAGTATCATTTATAAATTCGTAAGTAGTTTCATGTTCTGTTGGGAGTTTGTGAGAAGACTGTACACATGACAATGTTTGAGATAGCACTAGGATTCTGAGGTATGCTTACTCATTTTGATATGAATACTAGGTTAAAATGTTAAAATATGAGCTTAAACCCTAGCACCACAGTGGAAATAAAGTAAGTATTTAACTAAATAAAAAGAAAACAATACAAGTTTCTGTTATGTTTTTCTGTTCCCTTTAAAGCATCTTATTTAGAGGAGAGAAGGTTCAATAAATTAATAAAATATACAGATTATATAGTGAAAGTCTGTTTGCTTTTTAGACTACTAAGCTGTTGGCAGCATATCAGTTACTTAGGATCTGTTTTAATGAACCAATCTTCATTATCTTGAAGGTGTGCTCAGCACTATTAAATACATTAGTAAAATATTTTAAGTGGCATTATAATTACTTTATTCTAGTGTGTATAAGGGGGCTGCGTGTGTGTGTGTCTGTGTGTGTGTGTGTGTGTGTGTGTGTGCAGCTAGAGCTCAGAGAATGTGTATAAGTTGTCTCTGTTTCTATCATGTGGTCCTAGGGATAGGAGTTTACCAGCCTTGGTGGTAGGCATCTTTATCCAGTTGCTGATCCTTCAATACCTTATTAAAGTTGTATTATTGGTATTAAAACTAGTGCTGTGTGCATAATTAATTTTTTTAGTATTTGCAGATAGAAGTGGGCTCACTGCCAGTCATAATAACCACTGCACAAGACATCCGTGAAAGAAGTGCTCTTAATATCATATTTTAAATAATTGGAAAATGCATTGAAACATATTTTGATGAAACTAAAGTGTGACGCAAACCATCTGTGAATAATATAACTTGCATCTTTTTAAAATTCTTTGGCTACATATTATAGATACTCTAAAGCAAAAAAAAAATTACCACATTATTCTAATAGTTTTAGTCTCCAAATCATTAAAAAGTTTTGCCTGTCTTCAGTGTTTTGCATAGTATATATAATTTAATAGTTCCATACAATGCTCCATTCTCACACTATTACAAGGTAGAAATCTTTGATTTAACCTTTTAAATCTTTCTTCTTGGATAATCTGTCATCAAATTCTGCTCTTTCCTAGTTCTTCAGATCGGACTTTCCCTTTTGAATTTCATTGCTTACTTTATCCCTGGGATACGTTAGAGATAGCTTCACTATCCTTATTCCTTGCACACAATAGTTACAAGGAATGTAACTGTTGCTACATTGCTACATATTCTGTAGCTCAGAACATAATACTCTAGCAACTAAGAAAATAAACCAAAAGCAAAATGCTATTCTAACTTTTACCAGTCTCTCTTGTCTGAAGTATAACCATTAATAGTGTTCTCTATGCACCATGGCTAAAAATAGGTCACAGGACCCTCCTTCTAGAAGCGTCTTAACCTATAAACCAAAAGCAAAAGAGACTCTGATCAAACAGTCTGCCTAAGCTATCTGTACTTATTACACTGGGTTATACACCTGTAGAAGAATTTTAATCCAGTAACATGGCTACTCTGGCAAGGGATCATATCCAAAAATCTAGGTCTGTGTGATCTGGCTTGAATATAGATATGCCCTAGTGCACACCTTTAGTCCCTCTGGCTGGAATACAACAGGTTGCAGTCGGAGAGTGAGAATGAGACAGAAGATTAGAACAAATTGTTAGAGTTAGTTTGAGGCCAAGCAGAGCAAATCAGTGAGAAGCCAAGAGAAGACAGTTTGAATTAGTCAGCTTAGAGAGGAGTTAGAGTCAGAACAATGAGTTGAATCAACTAGCAAGAGTTCAGAAAGAACCTTATTTAGCAATAAGCCTCTAAGATGACAATTACATTTGGAGAATAAAAGTTACTTTTACACATACCTTTTGTTATATAATCATACTTGTAGGTGAAAACTGGCCATCCTGATGATACTTAATCACAAAAATGTTCAGTTTTCCCCTGGATCTTTGAGTCCCTATTTTTGAAAGCTATTCTGTCACATAAAACTCTTGCTAAATATATTTGTTAAAACTTTTCTTGTTTAGCCTCTTATGTTACAGTAGTGTCATCCTTGAACACCGCAATGGGTGATGAAAATGATAACTTTTTCTCCCTTACAATGCACAAGAGATGAATTAATTGCTCATTGATTATCATTCTAGTTGTTTTTTTTTTTTTTTTTTCCAGCCACTAACTCTCTGGGTAATTCATGTAAGATGGATTTTCCATTCTTTTTCAGGTTGTAAATGTGATGGAATCATTTTTAAAACATATGTTCAACTAGAATTCATCTATTCATGGGAGTATTTATATGTATTTGAAAGCTGAGCTACATTTAAATTGGGGTTTTATATTGAACAAAAATATAACTGCATACATTTGTCTTAACATATAACCTAACATTTTTCAACAAATATTTTTTTAATAATGGAGTGGGTGGTATCCTTATGCATACAGACCACCTTCTGATGGCTTCAAGGGCCATGTTAGATATGATTGCCTCAGAAGTGAAGATAGACCCCACCCTTTCCTTCACATTGTTCCAAAACATGGATTTGACTATTTGACTATTTTAAAGACAGAATTTCATATTTGATAAATGGCACTTTTCAGACTCTAAAACTCATAAAAAAGATGTTCATAAGGAGCAAAACAGAAAAATGAAATAGGATTATAGATTAGACATCAGAAGAGATGTTTCAACATTTTGCAATGTATTGGCATTATTAGCATCCGGTCTCAAATACAAGGTTGAAAGCACTGAGACAAAGGGAACAGGTGCCAGGTTTATGACATATAATACTATGATTTTATGTTCCTTTGGCTATTCTAATAAGAATTTTATTATTTCTAGGAAGCTGTCATTTTTTTAGATTATACACAAGATGTTAGCAGACAGTATGTCATGGCTGGCATTCTTTTTACAGTCCAGGTACTTGCAGGGGAAGAGTGACTGGCACAGAACAAAACCATTCTGGCTAAGCTTGAGAGTTGGAGCTGAGTGAGTATATACATTTGTCCAGGACACTGTCCTCTCTTCTTTTGTTATGTTTACAACTTTGAATATGGAAACCTTTCATTGAGGTGAAGTGATCTTCCAAGGGAAAGTGGTGGAGCAGACAACATTCTCATAGCTTGTTCCACAAATGCTTCCATACCATGGTTTAATATCACGCTGGCTAAGTCAATATATTAGAGGTAGAATCATGATCTTTAGTTTGCCAAACACCTTTTACTTACTTAATGACTGCATTCTCACCAGTATAGCATCTAGCTGGACAAGCTACCAGACTCCAATAACAATCACGTCTAGTTTCTAAATCTACCTTCCTGGTGGTTTTGAACATAAACTTGAAAAAAAAAAAAAAAAAAAAACCTCCATGCATAGTGTCAAATGTTGATTTTGTCAATTCTGTCTTCTGACTGGATCAAGCAAAAACACTTCCGACGTGCAGCAGCTGCACAATCTGCTATATTTGCAGTGAGCTGAGATTGGCAAGGTCTATAGAAGTTAGTTAAGAAAGAACTTCACAGGGAGATGGAGCACAGAAAGCAAATGTCACAGAGAGTGGAATGTAGGGCAAATTCCTATGGAGATCACAGAGATACAGCAAAGGCTGGGCGGAGTTAGGTCAGCAGGAAACAGGATACCACATCTAAGAAACAGGGAAGAAATAAAAGAATCCTTTTACTATTTCAGGAATAAAAGAAAGCTAAATGACATACTTTGCTTCTTCAGCAGGGGGAGAGGAAAAGCTGATGGCTCCTGAGAGTAAGAAATGATGATACATTTTAAATAGTCATCGACATAAAGATGGATAAGAAGTAGGGTCACTATAACTTTAATTGGGGAGTTAAAGGGATGTAAAAAGAAAAAAAAATTATATATCATGATTTACTATTTTGATCTTGAAATTGATATGTAAAGCTCACACATGATAGATTATTATGTAGCCAATGAAAACAACTTTTTAAAAAGACTTTGAAATGACAAGGGAAATTGTTAACAATGTGGCATAAAGCAGAATGATGGTGTTGTCTGAAATGGAATAAGCCAAATGGTTCACAGCAGTTTTTGTTGATGGTATTCGTGGAGATTTTTTTTAATCTTCTTCATCTATATATTTGATAAGAACAGGAGATAGAAACCTGTCATGTAGATAAAACAGGAACTCAAGAAAGCAATGTCTTTAGCCAGGAAGACAGAAATGACTCATGTCCTGGTTCCAGCCTAAGCCAGACATGCCAGAAGTGTTCCGGAGACACTGGAGATTGCCAGAACCCCAGTCCAGCCACCAGGATGGAAAGACACTTGGAGACCTCTCGGGTAGACCAGCTGGACCGACCACTCAGCCCCCTTACCTCATTCCTGTTTCAGTCATAAGTTCTACGTTTCAAGTTCATTCTCTACTGTTGTGATAACCACCACATACCCAAAACAAATTTGGGGGTGGAAAGGGTTTATTTTAGTTTACGGTCTATCACTGAGGGAAGCCAGGGCAAAAATTCAATCAAGAAAGAACGTAAAATAGAAATGATGGGAAATGCTTCTTTCTGGATAGGCTCATGTTTAGGTAGTGTCAAATATAGCACAGAACACTGGCCTAGACAGTGATGCTGCCCCTAGTGGGCTGAACCTTACCATATTAACCAGCAATCAGGACAGCACCCCTGTTCGATCCCTCCCCACACAGAGAGTATACAGTCTCTATACAATCCAGTCTGATCTGGAAAATCCCTCATCCAAGCCTCCTTATCAGGTGATTTTAGACTGTGTAGAGTTGACAGTTAAAGTTAACTGGGACATCCTGTAAAAAGCTTCAGACTGGCCACTTGGTGGCAACTCATTTCTTTGGACCAATTCTTGAAAAGCAGGAGGTCTTTCTGCTTGTGTAGTTCCTACTTACAAACCTACAGTAAACTTTATCCCTCCTTAAACATCACTCTTCCCGTGATCGGTAAAAATCACTTTTCCAATTTTCCAGGCCATATCATAGAGCCACTGTCTTATGTGACCATCAACTTCTAACACTGAAATGCCTGAGCTAAGTCCTCCTGAGGCTACGAAGCCTCCACTGCATCTAAGCACACCATTTTCCTTTGTTTTATGATAATTTGTTAAAATTATTATTATTTTTGTGTGAGCATGTTTGTGAACATGTATGTTTGGATACGTGTGTGTATATGTGTGTATGTGTGTGTGTACATGCCAGATATATGTGTCACTCATAGATCCATGTTGGGTATTTTCTCTTTTTCATCCATTTCTACATTATTAGTATTTTTGACACAGGGTCTCCCACTAAACCCAGAGATCACTGACTGCCTAGACTAGCTAGCAAGCAAGCAAGCCCCAGGGATCCTCCTGTCACCACACCAACTTTTTATGTGAGCTTTGTGGATCCAAATTCAGGTCATCATTATTATGATTTACCATATGAACCATCTCCCCCAAACCCACTTGTTAGATATTGTACAATGTAAATAATTTTCATAGTCAGACATAGTAATAGAAATATGAAAAGTGTAACTCCTAAACCGTCAACAGTTTAATGCTAAGTAGCTCATTTAAATAGGCTGTAGTAAGGTTACCAATAACCATCACATTGTTAAATTAAATGAATTCTTTTGCTTTTAATTTCTGGCTTGTGACATATCTGCTGCTCCAAGTTAGAATTCTCTGCTGGTGACCACAGCTTTGGCAACAGCCATGGTGGATCTTCACCATTAGGCATGCTAAAGACTGCCACCATAGTATAAGTGATCCCTTGCAAAGCAAGCAGTAGATGCTTTGCGGGGGTTTGGAGAGAGGGGAGCTTATTTTACAGGGCTGACTTTTTAGCTCCTCTCTGGGCATTCACTCCCAAGAACTAGATGGTTCACTTTTGGATCTTTCTACAATAGTGGTGATAGGCAGAAGAGTGGTCTCCAGAGATATATACACCCTGGTACAGGGAACAGGACTCTGCTGCTTTATAAGGCAAACAGTCTATTGGAGATGTGGTTAAGGGTGAGGTCTTTGAGATGGGGAGATTATTTTGGATCACCTGGGGTAGTGGGCACTCTATCCATGTGAATTCTGAAAAGCAAAGCCCTCTTACCCCCCCCCCCCCAAGATTCTTCTAGCTAGAGAGATGGCAGTATGAAAAGGCCTGTACCCATCCCTGCTGGCTTTGAAGATGGCAGAAGGGAGTCGTGTATCAAAGACCATAAAAAGGGGTTAGAAACTGGAAAATGCAAGGAAACAGATTTTCCCTATATCAACCAAAACATAATGCAACTTGGCAGAGATTTTTATTTTACCTCAGTGAGACTTGGACCTTTGGACAAGTTACAGAACTAAAAGATGATAAATATCTATTATTTAAGCTTCCATATCTATGGTTACAACAATAATTAAGACAGTAATGGACACATGCCATGCTCTGATAGGTTAGCCTGGATTTTACACTCTGGCTGTTTCATATAAAACTCTGCCTTACTAACTCACCCCACTTGATGCCAGTCAATATGATGAACTATGACCATCCGTCTTAGGGTTTTACTGCTGTAAACTGACACCATGACCAAGGCAACTCTTACAATGACAACATTAATTGGGGCTGGCTTGCAGGTTCAGAAGTTCAGTCTATTATCATCAAGGAAGGAGCATGGCAGCATCCAGGCAGGCATGGTGCAGGAGGAGCTGAGAGTTCTACATCTTCATCTAAAGGCTGCTAGGAGAAGTCTCATTTCTAGGAAGCTAGGATGAGGGCCCATAGGGACACATGTACTCCAATAAGGCCACACTTCCTCATAGTGCCATTCTCTGGGCTAGAATATACAAACCCTCACACCATCATTCAAAATACAACTCAAACTCAAGTGTCAGCCCCTCTCTGAAGCTCCTTTGTTCCCATAGTTCCCCAGCACTGTAGCCATTTCCCTCTGTCACATTTAAGATATTACGTGAATTATCCTGGAACAGATATCTATCTTCTTTTCCTCCATGGGACTTTAAATACTTTTAATAACAGGGATTATGATATTCTGATTCTCAGTGAATATTGAAGGTGAAGCAACACTGGTCATACCACCCAGTTTCAATAGCTGCTTGAGAATGCACTGGTTTCTCACTTGGAGCCTTAAGAGTAGGAAGGACTTTGTTGAAACTCAGAAAACTCTATCTCCAAATAAGCCCTGTTTAGCTTCCATATCTAAAACACCTGAGGAGTGGCAAACAGCAGGAAAGGCCTTTCTCTGAAGGTCCCTTACCTACCTAAGGACTGGATCTGTCAAAGAGAAAGATAATAGGCTTCAAATCTTCTTGCTGAAATTTCATTAACCAAGGAAGATTAAACTCAAACCACAGAGGACCATGAAACTGAGAAATCAAATGCCCTTCCCAGAGTCCAGAGGAGTTTTGTCCCAGGTCATTCTTTTCCCTGGGCTGATCCATTTCTCCTTTATAAAAATGGCTTCCTGCCCCCCTGTGACAGCCTATGGTGCTCTTCTTCATTCTCCTCTTCCTTATTTAGGGAGTATTTTGCTTCAATCACCTGGGCCTTGAGTTTCAAAATTTGTATGGCAGTTCTCACACAAATGTGCACAACAACAAATGTAGGCCTCTTCATTCTGTGTACCTTTCTGTCATATATTTTAGCAGGCTCAATTATCAAATCGTCAAAGGGAAAAATGTGAATTTTTTTACTGTCTGAAACTGGAAAATGTCAAATATTGAAAAGAACACTGTAGATTTAGCTTCTGTCAGCACAAGAATGGAGGTCAGTGATTATTAGATTAGTTGTCAAATACCCTGAAGACAGGCATGTTTCGTGGTGTGTAAATCTTGTTGCAATTAATGAACATATTCTGTTGCGTCAGTGACTGAACTGGTAAGTTTACACGTATGAAATTCATTGGAACCAAACTTTCTTGATACGGCAAAGCTCAGCATTTGCCACTGTGCATAATGAAGCCTACTCCCATGAAGACTTGGAAAATGTGGTCTTTGCTCTAACAGTATTAAGTAATAATTTCTACTATCATTGCCTGACTCCACCATTTACATTTATGAAGATCTCCACTGTATGGCAGCTTCTGAATGGTTCCCTTGTATGACCTCCTCCCATACCTATCGGCGAGGTGTGACAACTGGGCCTTGGTAATGATAGCAAGGTCTGATTTTTCAGGTTGGGTCCATGAACGCTATTGCTATAGCTCCACATTGATCATCTGAACAGCATGCACTGGAGTAAGACATCAATTCTACTGTTAGGATGCTGAGAAGGCCTGGGGGAGGGGCTTCTTAAAGAACTTGAGCTTTCCAGCAAAGGGGATTATTTGCCACTGTCATTCAGATGCCTGTATCTGTGGCCATTTATTTGTTTATTCATTCATATAAACTATTATCTATCATTGTGTATGTTAATACAGGGAATATATCTTAGTTGGTACAGGGGATATAGAATACAGGGGATACAGCCCATTTATACAGGGGATACAGCTCAGTTGCTGTATGAGTCCCTAGTTTTAATCCCCAGAAACACATAAATTGCATATGGTTGTACAGACCTGTAATCCCAGCACACAGCGGGCTGAGGTAGCATAAACACTTTAAATTTGAGGCTAGCCAGAGCTATATAATGTGTGTAGATATGTGAGTCTGAGTATGTGTACATATGAGTGTGTATGTGTGTATGAGTGTGTGTGAGTGTGTGTGCTCTGTAGACTAAATGGGGAAGTTAATGATCTCTGCAGTGCTTGTGTTAAGAATTATTGGGATATAATATAGACTCGAGGTTCTAAGATCGAAAAAATGTTGGCAATAGAAAAAAAAAGGTATATATGAAGATACAATGATCAGAGTAATTAAAAGTTAATTATGAGAGAATTGTTGCTGGCAGTACTTTCCCATGCTACATTGTGTGAGTTCACTGCAGCTTTGGTTTGGAACACACTATCAGCACACTTTTGCATTAGATGTGCCCCCACACCATGGCACACCAATGAACACTGCTTAAAACACCTCAACTCAGAGCCGAGACCACTGTGCATAATGAACTGCACACTTTATCCCATATACAGTTTTCTGCTCCTAAAAAAACATGATGGCTTAATCAGAGAAAATACTTAATGTTTTTCTGCTATTATTTTTCAGCATGTAAGAATCAAAGAATATATGTTTAAATTGTATTGTGTAAGAACGTTTGATTTTTTTTTAAAAATTGTTGTTTGAATTGCCGACATGGGACATGCGTCTCATTAAAAACAAAAATCCTTAAATGAATTTTGGCTTGAGATTAAGACAGAATTTCCAAAAATTTCTGACAAGGCTCTAAATATACTTCTGCCATTTTATACTACATACTTATGCAAAGTAGAGTTCTCAGCACTCATGATTATAAAATCAAAACATTGATCAACTCTAAAAAACACTGAAGATGCTCTATGTCCTGCAGTATCAGATATTCAGTCAAGGCTTAGTACCCTGTGTAAAAATAAACAAGTATGCCCATTTCATTAGTATGCAAATTTGCTTTTTATTATTAATAAACGGCAAGATTGTTTTCGGCATGTTTCTTTGTGATTTATTAATGGTAAATGTTTTATTTGTATACCTGTTTTATATACTTGCATACTTGAAGCCACATAAAAATTTCTCAAACAAAAGGGGTCATTAGGGGAGAAAAGTTTAGAAGTTCTGGGCTAGAACTAGTGTTACCTCTTCTGCTTGTCCAAATTCAGGAAAGTGACTGGAGAATGTAGAAGACATAATTTAATAAGATTAGGCAATAATCAGAAGAGTTTCACAAACACAGACACCTTTCTTTTTTCTTTTCTTGATCAACTCAAAGGATTTGTTGCCTATCTGCAGAGATACTCAACAGAAGGTAGAGTCAACTGAAGACCTGGTACCCACATTGGTTGGGACTTTTAACAGCCCAGGATTCTGCCATGGCTCTTGATCTGCCATGATTCCTGATCCACTCTGGATTTGAAACTCGGTCACAAGAAAACATTTACTCAGGAGGCAGAGGCAAGAGAGTCCTGAGTTTGAGGTCAACCTGCACTATGTAGAAAGACCCAATATCAAAAATCAAGCAAATAAGACATAAGAACTCCCATGGCCTTCAGGCAACCAGTGGAGGCTTAAATCAATATGCAACATTTGATATGTATTCATAATTATTGTGGTGGCTAATTTTAACTGTAAACTTGACTGGATTTACAATCATCATGGAAACCCACCTCTGGGTATGTTTCCAGAAAGATTTAATGGAAGAGAGAAGACCCACCTTGAATGTGGGGAGCATCATCCTGTGGGCTGGGGACCCAGATGCCATAAATGGGAAAGTAAGCAGCAAATGAACAGCTGCCTCACTCTGCTTCCCACCGATGCCACAGGATGGCCACTTACCTTCCCTGGACTCTCTTCCTCAAGCCGGAAGCCAAAATAAATGCTTCCTCTCTTTAAGTTGCTTCTTGTGGTTTTGTTTTTGTTTTTCATGGCAACGAGAAAATGAACACAATCGCATGTGTGTCTTTCTGAGAGCTCTGAGTTTCCACTGGATTCTCAGAAGAATCTGTGACCTACCTAAAGTTAAGTGTCGTTCAATGGGAAATTACGAGGATGACAGACTCTGCATGAACTGCCATTTAGGAGTTCATACCTTAACTGGAAGTTGAACCACACTGCTACCTGGAGGGAAAATGCTATAAGCCATGAGAAGTGAAGGTTAATTGCTGCAAGCTGTGAGCTTGGCCTGCTATCAAAGCAATAAGGAGGCTTTTGTTATGTAGCAGAGAAAAGAAGGAAGAGTCACAGAAAATGGATAGGAGAGGTAGCTGGGAAAGAGATCATGTAGTGTTCTGTCAGTCACTCTAATAACTGTGAGATTTATTCTGATTATGATAGGAAAATGTTATTGACTAAACAAGATGGTTTGATTGCCAGAGTAAGTAGTCAAAGCTCACAAGGACACTCAGGCTGTCTCTGACAAATGTTATTTCCCGGTAGAAAAAGAAGACCCTAGAAACTCGAGATACAGTTAAGTATCCCAGGACTGCTGAATAAATAACTCTTAGCTCACATAGTCAGTAGATACATTTGAAAATGATTAATAAGGAATGTACTGTGTTATTATTCAAGCTATCACGAGGGATATTGATTTAATTCTTTCTGGAGGAGTTGAATAAATTTATTATACTTTCCAGAGACCTAGCCCTTAGGGAGATATTTTAGTGCAATGCCAATATATGCTTGTCTTCACTGAGCTGACCTTTGAGGTATGCAGGGGTTTGCATGTTAACTCCCTCTCTCCCTCTCCCTCGCCCTCTCCCTCTCTTTCCTTCTCTCTCTCTTTTACACACACACACACACACACACACACACACACACACACACATACCTACCTGCCTTTGTTACCACAAAGGAAACCAAGTAATAAACATTTTTTCTTAGTAGTGTTAATAACAATAAAATACAAAAAATCAAAATTAAATTACATGAGATCTTTGATGAGAAGAGGATGATGGGAAAGTTTAGCCTCCAGCTCATACCATTTGTGTGTATGTGTATGTGTGTTTTGCAGAGAAACTGAACTCTTACATATGCTAGGAAACTTCCACTATGGGGTTGAGCTACAACCTCAGCCCAATGCTCAAGTTATTATTATTTTTGTCTGAAAGAAATAAAAGGGATTAATCTTCCAATTATCGAATAAGCAGACACTTAATAAGGGATATTATATGCAATAAACACTTCCCAGAGGTATAGGAAGACTGTAAACTTTGAAGTTTATTTATTTTTTATTCATTCATTTCAACCACCATTCATTAACTATAAACCATATATGAGGTACTATATTTAGGCAAAAAGCAAATCAAAGAGAAAAATAATTTATAGCCCAACAAGAATTAAATAAGCAACCGCAGATTTTTCTAATTCTAAATAAAAATACCTGAATATTTCTTTTTTTCATTTTTAAAAGTCAGGTTCTTGCATTTGATTCAAAGGCTGATTTCAAAGTTGTTATGTAGCTCAAAATGAACTTGAACTCCTAATCTACCAGTCTGTACCCTCTGAATGCTGGGATTTCATATAAGAACCACCATGCCCAGTTCTGTGTGGGCCTGAGGACTGAACACAGGACCTCATGTATGCTAGGCAAACACCTTACAAACTAAGCTACATGCCCAGCTAAAGATCAGCATATTTTTTCACATGATCACTGTTGAGTTTTGATCTCTAGCCTATGTTGGGGTTTATTCTCCTCTATTGCTTTTGGCTTTGCTTGTAGTCAGTAAGACTGTTTGAAGAGATAGATGTATTGGTTAATAATTAAATGGATAGATGTCTAATTCTCAATAATAGTTTAGATGACTATTTTTGGTGTCTCCTTGGGAAGTGCTGTAGCTTGCTCCAGTGGCCTAATCCTTATGGCTATTGGTATGTCCATATGTGCTGGTTACTTTCTGGAAAATTCCTATTCTCTGTTAGAGAGAGTGTATGTGACTGAAGCAATGGTTAGCTCTTACAGGGACTGTCAACATTCGCTCGGAAGATTCTACATTTCAGTCTGCTGAAATAAACTGGCAATAGATTGGCAGGAGAAAAGCCATGACAAATTTATTTTGCCAATGAAAATAATTTTATGGTTGGGGGTCACTACAACATGAAGAACTGCATTAAAGGGTCACAGCATTAGGAAGCATGAGAACCACTGTTTTAAAGGCATCTGTTGCAAATGGATGGAATTCTCCATTTTGTCCTTACAAGGCCACTCCAGCTTGGCAGCTATGCCTGGATGACCTGTTCAGCTGAGGTTTTTGAGGCTATTTCTAGACTTATATGACATAAGAGCCTTCAGACTGAAGACCCAATGACCCAGGGTGGGTAGCCATGCAGAAATATGATTGGACAGAGAGAGTATAAGAGAAGGGAACAATTGTGAGGGAAAATCCAGAGGGGCCTGGCTGGTTAGTCTTCTTTACCTTTTAAGATATAGCATTTCTTCCTGCATAATTTTTTTCCTAGAATGGAGGTCTGATGAACTACTATTGATAAACTAGTTATTATGGCCAACTCTTTCACAGAGGGAAGGAAGAAAGTAATAGCTTAAGGTTTTATTTATGGCTTTGGGAAGGACAGGTTTTGGTTTCTATGTTCCACTTAGAAGCATAATTCTTCCAGCATCTCTGGCTTGTCACGGGAGAGCTTAAGAGGTGAGAGACAGGAAGGGTAGAGGAGTCCAGGGAGATTCTTCACTTCTAGGCCACTTCATGAGGCTTGAGTATCACTTTCTGGACCCTGTCACTCTTGTTTCAGCATTTTGATACTGGGCAGTTACTTTAATCTTGCTTCTACAATTTAAAAGCATCCATTCTATAGGAAAGCCTAATTTAGACAAACTTCTCATCCTGGGAACACCTTGTTGTATTAAGATGACAATGGAAACATAGTAATCACTCCAACCCCAGATGTTTCTTTAAACTACAGAATGTCTGTACTATTGATGTCATTTGTTTTTGCAATTTGTCATCAGGTACCTGTTGTCATTTGTTAAATCACCTCCAAAGCTTGGGAGAATTAAAGCAACGAACATTTCTGTTCCTCTTGGTATCAGTATTACGATCTGGTCAAGGCTCTGCCAAAGACTTCCGATGGTCTGGTTGGGGTCACTGGGGTGGATATATTTAGCTGGTGTTATCTCTGGAGGATACAGAGGCAATGTCTGTCTCTCTCTTCCTGTAGGTACAGAATTCTCTCTCTCCATGTGTCCCATGCTCTTCCCAATTTGTCCCTCTAAGTTGGAGGGGTTTCTTCGTGTGGTCTTTTCAGGCTCTCAGAAGTCCCAGGGACTTAGCTCCAGAACAGAAACAATCACTTCTATCACACTCTAAACAAAAGGGAATCATCTAGCCAGTCTGATCAAGGGGGAGGAGTCCTGCAAGGCTGCATAGGTAAGGTTGCATCTGGCCATCATAATCACTAATGATGACCTAAACACTGCCCTGCTTAATTTGTACACAATCAGGTTGACCAAGAACCTAAGATAGGACAAGTTTCTCAGCAATAAGAAAGGTCCTAAGTCTCAGGACCAGGATTTGCTTCCATGGCCCTAACCAGTACATTCTTCCTGGAAATCACCTTACCTTGATTATCAGCCTTTTCTGGAATAGTCTATCCCTACTTTTCAATATTCAATGAGGTTGCTTCTGTTTATCGTGGCTCTGGGATCTCTTCCTGCAGGAGACCTTGCCAGATAACCTCAGAATCAGTGAAGATATTGTTCCTGAGCTTCTAGAATGTACCCTATATTTGTCTGTTTCTCAGAAGCTGTCATATTGTATTATAATGTCTGAGAGTTTGTTTCGTGGGTTTTCTTTTCTAGATAGATTCTTTACAACCTGAAGGCAAGAGTCAAATCTGACTTCTGTTTCTCAGAAGTTATCGGATCATATTAAAATGTCTGGGAGTTTGTTTTGTGGGTTTGCTTTTCTAAACAGATTTTTTACATCCTGAAGGCAAGAGATAAATCTGACTTTTGTGGTCCTGTCATTCTTATATACTAAGTAAAAAATATGTTAAGATGGAGCTAAAATAATAGAAATGTATCTTTTATACTTTGGTATCACCATATTATCAAGAATAATGCAAGGAACTTATTAGTATTTTAATGAATGGTTGTTGAATGTAGAAATCTATTTCTTTTAGTCACTGCATACAAGTATAAACCCTGATTTTAGTGACCCAGTAAAATCTTCAGCAAGCTTCATAACAATTTCAATTCCTAGCTGGGAAAGAAGCAATATGCCTTAGGCATAACTTTTCAAGTAATATCAATGTTTAATAGCATAAACCTTTCAGGCAGGAGCATATAGCTAAAAATAAATTTGTATCCTTTTGAAAGTGCTAGCTAAAATTCTGTAGGCATGTATTCATGCTACCAACACAAAACTGTTCTCTTGCCTCTGCAAAACAAAATGAGACCTACAAGAAACGAAATTGTTTTTCTATGCTTGACAAACATCATGGCAACCGAAACAAGAGATGGCTTCAATCAATGAGTCTCCAAGGCAAAGATCAAGAGTGACTTGGAGGTGAGTGAGTTCTAGTATCCACTCTAAAAACACACTTTTTTCTTATAGATCAAGTTTTCTGTTTTATGCTTGATGGAAAACAATTCATGCATCACAGCGTCTGTCATTCTGAAGCCCAAAACAAGCAATGAAGTACCATTCAAACATGTCCGTGTGTTTTGTAGGGTCTTTTCCTTTTACATGTTTTATGGGGAGCTGTGGCTCAGGACTGCCTTTAACAATGTTCACCCCCAAAACATGAAATCAAGATGCTGCAAGGTGATCTTTCAAGTAGTTCAGTAGGATACACCAAGGCAACAGAGCACCACAAATGTCTCCTGCAGGTACCATTTTGTTCCAAATTTAGGAAGCTCTTCTAAGATGTTTATGACATCTATCTTGTAGAAGGGAGAAGAGTAAGTTCATATATATGGGTTTGCAATGCTCTCTGTGTGTGTAAGGAATATTCTAATAAGCAAAGAAGCTTCAAATCCTCCACACATTTATATGATTCCTCACCCATAAAATATCAGTGGCGGGAGCAAAAAAAAAAAAAAAAAAAAAAAAAAAAAAAAAAAAAAAAAAATCTCATGCTGTCTTCTCGAAGATTCTTTGAGCCCACTCAGTGTATAGTTCCAGTGATGGGGTTGTTCTCAGAATGTCAGCGTTTAATTTTTGGCTTGCTACCTGTGGCTGGATGAAGCCTAGACAATCAGTCCTGGCTCCTGGAGCAATAATTCGTGGAAAAGTAAAATTGAAGTACAAAGGACACAGCCTAATTTCTTAAATTATTTGTCTTTCAGGGCCCGCATACATCATTTGAAGGAGTTGAGTTTGATGGAAGGTCTTTCCAGCTGGATATGATATTGTCTCATGTCAGTCTGAATCTTAGGGAACTATGTCCCCTCATGTTATAAAATGAATAATTAAAAAGACACACACTCTCTAAATTTCTGTCCCCTTTTCCCTGTTCCCCCCTCTTTCTTTCTCCCTCCACTGTGTGTGTGTGTGTGTGTGTGTGTGTGTGAGAGAGAGAGAGAGAGAGAGAGAGAGAGAGAGAGAGAGACAGAGAGAGAGAGACAGAGACAGAGAGAGACAGAGAGAGAGAGTTGCCTTTTGGTAAAGAATAATCTAATAAGCAAAGAAGCTCCAAATCCTAGGTTCTGTTTCTTCCTCAGGGTCATCTGGGTCCCCCAAGACTTTCAAGGAAAGTATATATGTAGTTAACATGCCTATAATTCTAATTTCCAAAGTAAAATTAAATTTCTTTGGAAATTTGTCCAACAATAACAAAATAAAACTACAATTATTGATATCATTTAACACTTACTACCCTTTAATCCCAGCACTTGGGAGGCAGAGGCAGGCAGATTTCTGAGTTCGAGGCCAGCCTGGTCTACCGAGTGAGTTCCAGGACAGCCCGAGCTACACAGAGAAACCCTGTCTTGAAAAACCAAAACCAAAACAAACAACAACAACAACAATAACAAAAACCACTACCTTTAGTATAGTAAATACAGCAGGCAAACATTTTCTTGGAACTCTATAAAGTAGGTTTTTGCTGTCCTTGTTTTTAAGGTTAAGGTCAGAGCAAGTGCCTTTCCAGGTTCACTTCTCTAGTAAGAGTGTGAGTGGCAAAGCCATGTCCTAGCCATTCTGAATAAAAAGTTTATGTTTATGGCTATAATGTACTGCATGTACTTGATCTCATCAGGATATAAAGTCTGTATTGTTTCCTATAAATAATCAGTTTAAAATTCAATGTCTTCCATATTATCCTTCCATTTTGAATATCCTCAAAAGTCTTGTTCCCTGAGCTTCTCAATGGTCATGGGGTATACTTACAGAACTTTGGCTACAATGACTTCTGTCAGTATTCTCATTATTTTGGTGTCCATCCTGTTCCCAAGTTAATCTTTTATCTTCTTAGGGACAATAAACTTTTAGATTCCTTTTGACATTACAGGTTCTTGACACCCAGTGAGTACTCAGAAACATTTGACTGAAATAAGACCCCTTGTAAATCAAGATGCCCTGAAGGGAGAGAGATATTAACTTAATATAGTCTAGGAAGAACCCCATCAGTTCTGTCTGCTAGTTGATCCAATGATTCTTCTTATGTTTGAATTTAGCTGTGTGAAGCACAAGTACAAAGTGGAACAGATAACATCCATTGGAGGGCAAGCCATGCTAATTTCTGTTGACTGGACCATTGAAGTGGTAATGAGGCAGAATTTCTGCCTTTGGCCAGAACAGACCTGAAGCTCTTTTGTCTTGTCATTCATCTTCTCCCTGGGGGATTAGCAACCCAGGCAGATAGTTCAGTTCTTACCAGGCAAACCCCCAAACTTCTTGGTGAAGTGACAAGAAATATGTACCTCAGTGCACATCTTCCCCAGAAGGCCCAAGGTGCACAGCTAGCTCTCTCTCTGATTCGCAGGCAACCTAGTCTGCCATAAAGTACAAGTCAGAGCACTGAGCTACAGGGAAAGACAAGCAAACAGAAGGAAAAAAAAAAACCACTCTGCATATTGATTTGCTCTAATGTGGCATTTGCACACATGAGCGGCCACAGTTCTTACAGACCGATGCCAGACTAATTCATCCCCAATACTGCCTGATCATGACGTTCCACTGCCCCTAAACTTATGCCAGCTTTATCTCCTGAGACAGCTAGGCTTCAAGTTAAAAGTTCACTACTCTCCGGCAAATTTACATTTCCACATAACCTATTTGCTCAGAACAGAAGTTTTCAACCAACAGTCTCATTTACTCATTTAGTACATTCCCATGCCTTGGAAAGCATTGAATTTCCTTCACTTGTAAATCAAAATTCTCCATGATTCCAGTTGCAATAGCTGATTTTTCTCCCCACAATAATTTTACTCTGACCTTGCCTGCTGGCAGACTACCCTCTTCAGAGCTTTAATACTGGCTTTCTCACGTATAAACATAGTTTCTTTCTGATGGTTTTATGTCCATTTAATCTGTAGGACCTGGCATTCAACAAATGTTTATGGAATAAATAATGTTTATTAATAATTATCCATGTTTATTTAGTAAAGATTTTTCCATGAATGGTGTCTTTGGAAACAAAAAAAATTAAAATAAAATGCACACTAATTCATTGTTTTTGAGGGTCGGAAACAATTTGAAGTTTCTGCAATGCCTGTAGGGTCTGTAGCTTCCTGTGTGTACCCTGAGGGTTTCCTGCTACAGACACCTGACATGGAGCACTGGTAACTTCCCTGCCTGCTGAAAGTGTGACGCTGCTCAACCACCTCACATTCAGAAGCCTGGTTCCTGGCAATATCAAATCAGTGATGCTTCCTTTCCTAGCTTGTATAGTATTGCCGTGATAACACATTGAGCAAATCCAACTTGCAGAGGTCAGAGTTCATTTTATTTTTTTTCAGCTCATGGTCTGTTGTGAAAGGAACTCAGGACATGAACTGAAGGCAGGAACCTGAAGGCAGGAACTGGAAGATGACTGCTTACAGCTTTGTTCCCTATGGTTTGTTCAGTCTCCTTTCTTATAGAGTTCAGGACCACCTGCTCCAGGGTAGTACCACCCGCAGTGAGCTGACCCCTCCCACATCAATCCTTAATCAAGAAAAGACCCCACAGACTCATCTATAGGTTAATGTGATAGAAGTATTTTCTCAACTGAAGTTCCTTCTCAGATGAGTCTAGCTTGTGACATGTTGATAAAACAAACCACAAACAATAACTGAAACAAGACACCTTTCATATTTAGAGAAAACAAAACACACTCAAAGATCCAGGCCCTTGCCCACAGTGATATTTAGTGGGAACTGTAGGCAGGATTCACATTCAGGGTTATAGGGCTTGAAATCTAGTCTTCAGATTTTTGGGTTTTTTGTTTGTTTGTTTTTCTCTAATACTTCACATTTCTTTTTGAACTAAAGCTTTGGTAGAAGTATC
Source organism: Arvicanthis niloticus (assembly GCF_011762505.2). NCBI lineage: Eukaryota > Metazoa > Chordata > Mammalia > Rodentia > Muridae > Arvicanthis > Arvicanthis niloticus. The sequence goes on along the minus strand of NC_133429.1, from coordinate 14,266,607 downwards.
TAGTATTTTTTCGCATTATCTCCCCCAAGTGTCAGAAAACGCCTACCTGACAGTGGCCTGCTTAGTTTTGATAGGATCTTGGAGGCTGTAGATTCATTTCAATGTCTTCAAGGCCACCTCCTCTACAGAACCCAGAGCTCCCTGAGCTGGAAGCGTGGTAGTCGGCCGTGTGTGTGTGTGTGTGTGTGTGTGTGTGTGTGTGTGTGTGTGTGTGTACTACTCTTTCTGCCCAACCTTCGGTGATACACTTCTTCCATTAACACTGACTCAGAGGGCTACAAGCCACAAATCTGGCATCTAGGACGAGTTAAAGGCACTGTCAGTCTCCATTCAGGAAGCATGGTTTGACACAATATTCTGTGTCACAGAATTTTATAACTGGGCTATTATAATAGAATATCAGGGTAGAGATGGCTGCTCAGGATCTATCTCCTAGCTTCCTTTGCAACTTGGTGAGACCATATAACTAATTTTAGCCACTAGTTTGTTAGTGGAGTGAAATATGAATTAGAGCATCATGGTTTGGGTCTTAAATATTCCCCTAAAGCTTATATGGTAAAGGCTTGGTCTCCTGGTACTACTGGAAGGTGGTGGAAGCTTAGTTGGAGGAAGTACATCTTTAGGAGTGTACCTGGGAAGGATATTTTGGGACCCTGGTTCCTCCCATTCTCTCCTCTTCCTGACCACCATGAGGTAAGAAGCTTCCAGCTTTCACAGGGTCCTGACCTCAGTTTGCAAGCAGGGAAGCAGTCTAACCAAGAACAGAAACCTCTTACCCTGCTAGCTGAAATAAACCCAGTCTCTTTCCATTGATATCACCAGTAAATTCTGTCACAACCATGGAATGATGGTTCAAACACTGGCCGTGTCCTCAAGATGTCTACCATCAGGAACACTGATGGAGTGGAGAAACTGAGGACGTTTTCTTGCATCAAATACAGAAGCCATGCTTTAAAGGTAGCAGAATGACAGATAGAAATGTCAAGGCCATCGTAAGTCATTATGCCAACCTTTAATGATTGGCTCCGATTCTCACATGAGTGAGAAGTTAGCTCTTACGGTCTTTCTGTAGCCCAAATGATATCTACTTCCTTGGTTTTGCCAATCTTGTTCTCTCCTGCTCTAATCAACAGGACTTAACTTCAGATACACAAGGGCAGCTCTTATAAGAAAGCTTTCATGATCTACATTCTGAGGTTTCTACTCTAAGGAGCTGCTGTGTTCTCTTGCAACCTACTTTCCTTGGGTTTCCAGTCCTTTCTTATCTTTTGTGAAGGGAGCCTTGCTTTCAAATTGTACTTCTATACTTAAAGGTCATTTTCTTTTTCCTACTCAAATCCCATTCCTGTTCACTTTAAACAATTCCCGTTCATTCCTTTTACAATCTTTAGCTTCCTTAGGTTAGACCCAGTATGAACCATATCTTCTATTGGCTTCTTTTTTTTCTCTGCCTTTGTGACTCTTCTTGTTTATCATGTGCCATTAAGAAAGTCAAGCAACAGCTTTTCTCACAGTCTCAGAAAATACGGTCCTGACTTCTTTCTGCTTTTCTCAGAGCTCTTTAGCTGGGGATGTCTGGTGCAAACTAATTCTCACAAATTATTATGCAAGATTTTCTTTCTTTCTTTCTTTCTTTCTTTCTTTCTTTCTTTCTTTCTTTCTTTCTTTCTTTTTTACACATTATCTCCAATCCTTAAAACAGCTCTAAAAAAGAGGGGTCCTATTTTTCTCATACTGAGGCTCAAGGTGGATAAGGTGTCTGCTTCAGGAAGACTTATCCAGTTAAGTATAGAGATCTTCAAATAGAAGCCAGTCTGCATTAGTCATGGTGGCAGATGCCTCTCATCCCAATACTCAGAAAGCTGAGACATGAGGATCTAGAATGCAAGGGCTCCCTGGGCTACACACAAGGGCACCCTGGGCTACACACAAGGACCCCATGTATAAAACAAGGGCTGAGGATATAGCTTAGTGGTAGAGGACTTGGTTAGGAGCACAAGGCATAAGGCCCTGGGTTCAATCCCTAGTACCACAAAACAAAGGGAACCCCAAATCCAGGCTGCATCTTTTCTACTACATATACTATTTTTCAAACCAAAATTAAGACAAAGATGAAAGCTCCTGGGGAAAGAAGAACAAGGACTTAGTTGCAGCATCTCAGAACAGGAATGGTAGTATTAGGAAAGTAAAAACCCTTTCTGGCTTCCTGGCCTAGAGGATAGACTATCACAAGGATGATGAGAACCTTTAAGACCTACTCTGGCAAATAAAAAAATCTCTCACCTTTTGTCTAAGTCCCACAGAAGATTCTTCTATTTTTCTGACCTTGACAGATATTTCTCCCTAAGCCCTCTGAATTATTATGGAATAAAATGGCTTATTTTAATTTCCCTAGATGTCTTTATTGAATTCTTTCACAGTGTTTTATGGAAAATATCTGATTACTGATTCATAGAATAGAACATTATGAAATTTTATGCTAAGTGGCTGCCACAGTGGTATTCAGACCTAGAAGCTTCGGTACTTTCTGATTCTGACCTGGTCCCTGCAGGCTCAAAGGAGGCATGTTAAGCTCCTGCATTTTACAGTTTACCCCAATCACTGTACATCCTAAGTAACTAATAGAGAGAAAGTGATGGTTTCAGATTCCCAGCAAAAGCTTGAAGGATGATAAAGTGAAGCATGCTAACCCTGAAGTCAAAAGCTTGGGTTGTAGAATCATACTGAATTTGAATCTCACTGCTTTGATTTAAATGAAATTGGTCAACTTTCCTAATCTCTTTGCCCCTCTGTGTCATGGTCTTGTAAAGAGGGGATGATTCATAGATTGTTCCAGAGTATTTGTGAGGATTACATGAGATGACATAAGTGATTTGAAGCATGCCTGGCTCATATTAAGAATGACCTTAAAAGTTAACTATGTTTCTTGTCATTAGGAGGTACTAAGAGAAAAAGACCGTAGAATGTGAAAGACCCTGTGCGTACTCATGCCTTCTAATGTGCAAAAAATGAGAATCAGTAAGGTTGTGGTACTCCACACAATTTGCCTCATTCACCTTGGTTGGTGAGCATAATGCACAAGGTGCCAATGCCCTACGTGACAAACTGTCTTCCTCTGAGTAAGGAAGCGAATTCCTCATTGCAGACCTAGTAGTAATAGGTGAAACAAGTTTCCAGTGAGTGTGAACCTTACACTCATCATCACTAAACTTGTTTCTTCCTGATTGCAGGCAACTGGCCTCCCTTCATATAGAGTGTTTGCTTTATAAAACTTGTAATTATGAAATTCATGTTCTGCTCTCTTCTTTACATATGAGCTTTTCTTTCTTCTAGCCTCTTCATATTTTATCAGACAAAAATATGCTTTTTAAGGACCTGGGAGTCATCTGTTTGAAATACAATCATCAGTAAGTCTGGCTTGGCCATGGTAGGGACATTGTGACATGATTCCTGCCCCTGGAAAAGAGTCTCCAGGGTTTGGGCCTCCATGAGTATTGATGGTTACTCTGGGCATATTTTTTCCAAGTTTCTCCTTTGAGGAATATCCTCCTGCCAAGGTTAATGACTCCATGATAATCAGAGACAGTATGAGTAAATCTAATGTCTCAGTCAAATGGTAAACACTGAGACCTTCAGGGCAGTCCTTAAGACTGTGAGAAAGAACTCTGAATATATGAGTTCAAAAATATATAATTTCTCAACTATGCAAAATATAAGAATGCAACATGGATCCTATAAGGAACTTCACAGATCTAAAAGAACAAAGGCAGCTGCACTGAGCCAGCTTGTCAGAAAGACACTAAGGAAGGAGATAAAAAGATTTAGGGAGTGGTGATCACAAGGCAAGATCCCACCCAGCTCAGTTTTTTGTTTTTGCTTACAGAGGCAGGCAGATTCCTGAATTTCAGGTCAGCCTGGGACAGAGGGAATTTAGGTCCAGACCCAGGTATAGTAGGAATGGTAATTTCAAGGCAAGGGTCCCACTCAGCTAGCTTATTGTCTATGCTTAACAAAGGCAGGCAGATCTCTGAATTCCTTTGTAATGTTAAAAAATGTGCTAGTTTGCTGTCTCTAAGAATCAAGGGGCTGGGGTGATGAGATGTAGATTCATGGGATAATCAAAGGGGCCCCTGGGGTAATAACTGAATTGATATGTAAATAAAACAGGGCTTAAACTGTAAGAGGGGAGCTTTGTATGCCAATCACCTAGGCACTGTAGAAGACTATTTTGATAGGTGGGAACCAGCAAACACAGATGACTTAATTACACTGACCAACACATCCAGCAGTGTCCTTCAGTACTCTCCACTGCTATGCCTCAGTGCTTAGCTTCAGAGCTAAAGGTCATCTCTCTCTCCTGTTATAATAGTATAGAATGAAGTCTTTCAGTCCTATATAACTCTGATTATCATAATTTTTATTTTCATCTTCAGGTGGTACATATCTTGTTACAAATGTTTCTATGAAAACCAAAAATGAACAATAAACGAAGCTTGTTTTTCCTCCTCACCAATAAACAAGATTTTAATTTTTTTTTAATATTTTGCTTTATATTTATTTTTTAATTTATTTTTATATTTTATTTTTACTCCTCCCAGAATAAGGGAGGAATGAAAGAGAAATTATTTACAGCAAGTGACAGGTGTAGCTCAAATTTCTGTAGATCAACTACAGCCATCACTGAGGAGTTAGAATTTTTCAGTGCTCTAGTCAAACCAGCAATCTCAGCTTGGGAAGTCTGGTCAATGCCCTGGGACCTATCATCTACTTCCTTAGAAACTCTTTCTTTACGAAGTCTGTGGTTTGAGTAGAACTGTCAATGGAAGATTCTACAAAGAAAATCATGGCCACTCTTATGCCCTGCAATACGCTAGGTATCTCCAAACCTTGAAGAAGCAGGTAGTATGTGTTCAAATATTTAAAATGTACCAGACAAGCAGATACCTGGAGTCAGAGCTCTTGCTTCCATAGTGTTTGGATTTCACTGATGTAGTATCTCTTTTCTCTCTCTTCCAGTCTCCAGTTACACTATTATAATAGGGGGACAGAGATGACCTTTAACCCTGAAACAAAAGAGTTTCTAAGTACTGAGGCAAGCTAGGGGACTGTGCTTAAGGATTCTGCAGGGAAATTTGCTTGGTACAATTAAGCCATCTGTGTTTGTTAGTTTCAACTTATCAAAATTAGCCTCCTACTCTTCCACAGAGCTTAGGAGATTATCTTACTTACTGATGGTTGCATTTCAAAAACATAATGCTAAGGTCCTTAGAAAATAGCCTCCAGCCTCCACCTTTCAATCTGGTCCCACCTCTAGACCATGTTCTTATACATATCCTGCTACAGGACCTCTCCTCCTCTCCTCTCCTCTCCTCTCCTCTCCTCTCCTCTCCTCTCCTCTCCTCTCCTCTCCTCTCCCTCTCCTCTCCCTCTCTCCTCTCCCTCTCTCCTCTCCCTCTCTCCTCTCCCTCTCTCCTCTCCCTCTCTCCTCTCCCTCTCTCCTCTCCCTCTCTCCTCTCCCTCTCTCCTCTCCCTCTCTCCTCTCCCTCTCTCCTCTCCCTCTCTCCTCTCCCTCTCTCCTCTCCCTCTCTCCTCTCCCTCTCTCCTCTCCCTCTCTCCTCTCCCTCTCTCCTCTCCCTCTCTCCTCTCCCTCTCTCCTCTCCCTCTCTCCTCTCCCTCTCTCCTCTCCCTCTCTCCTCTCCCTCTCTCCTCTCCCTCTCCTCTCCCCTCCCTCTCCCCTCCCCTTCCCTCCCCTTCCTCTCCTCTCCCTCTCCCTCCCTCCCCTCCCTCTCCCCTCCCCTCCCCTACCCTTTCCTCCCTCCCCTCCCTCTCCCCTCCCCTCCCCTACCCTTTCCTCCCTCCTCCCCTCCCCTCCCCTCTCCTCCCTCCCCTCCCCTCCCCTCCCCTCCCCTTCCCTCCCGTTACCCTCCTTTTCTTTTTATTTATTTATTGGGTGGTGATGGATGTGTACCATGGTATGTGTAGGGAGATCAGAAGACAACTTGAGGGAGTCAATTCACTCCTTCAGCAAGCTTGGTGGTGACTACCTTTATCTAACAGGCCATCTCACCAGTCCTGTTTTCTTTGGCTAGTTTCTTTGTCTGCAGACAATGAGCTCCAGAATCATTCCACCAAGATGGAAAGCTACAGCTAGGCACATGATGAGTTGGCCATCTAAAGCTCTCCTACTGTCCATAGACTTCTTTCCTGTCCTCAATGATATGGACTCGATAGAACAAGGCTACTTCTTCCTCAAGTTGAAAGAGCAGAAGTACAAGGAAGTCAGGCTCCTCCTGAAGAATGCAGACCCCAAGTGCACATGTCATTTACCAGGATATAGTCACTGGATTAGAATGAGTGGAGTAACCCACCAGAGGCCACTGAGGCAGTCATGCCCTGGAGAAGGACTTGTACCAGATCTTCTTAGATTTATATTGTCTGGTTCTGCTCATATCGACTGGAACCTCTGTGGCTTTCTGGAGAAGCATTTCCTAGATAAGAAAGTGAAACTCAACAAAAACATTGATAAGTAACTACTCAACCACTGTGGGCTGGCATTCCTCCAGGATTTTATAATACTAATTTTTACATATCAATCTATCAGATCTCTCTCTCTCTTTCTCTCTCTCTCCCTATGCTCCTCTCTTCCTTTCTCTCTCTTCCCCATGCTCCTTCCTCCCTTTCTCTCTCTCTCTCTCTCTCTCTCCCTCTGCTCCTCCCCCTTTCTCTGTCTCTCTGTCTGTCTCTCTCTCTCCCTCTGTTCCTCCCCCCTCTCCCTCTGCCTCTCTCTCTCTCTCTCTCTCTCTCTCTCTCTCTCTCTCTCCCTCTCTCTCCCCTTTCTCTCCCTTATTAGATTCTTTACTGGCCCTTCCAGTGACTGCCCAGTGTCAGTATGATGCATATGTTTCCACTCTGTTTTATGTATAAAATTACCATTAAGATGTAAACAGTGAAAGCATAAATAAGAACTAGAAGGCCTCAGGACATGCACATACACTAAGACATAGGTTAAAGAAGACATCACTATGATAAGCATGGGGATATGGATAAAGCTTATCTTAAAAATTTCAGAACTAAGCGTTTTAGGAGAGATGACAGAGGTTCTGGTTAGTCAACAAAATGATGGACTGGGTATTAGGACTATCTTGTACCTCACTGGTACAAATTGGCACAATTATGCTCTAATTGTACTTTGAGAGAAAAGTTTTAACAGGAAGGGTGATATGTAGGAGGAGCTAAGGTGGGAGAAGTACTGAGAGGAAGAAAAGGAGTAAGGAGAGGAAGAGAAGAAGGAGAGGAGAAGCTAGGTAATGAGAGAGAGAGAGAGACAGAGAGAGAGGGGGTGGGGGGAGACAGGGAGGCAGATGTTCATGTGTCTCCACCAGTCAAAGATAGTTGATATATCTAGGTTGGGTATTGGGTTACACTTCTGATTGAGCATTACCAAACTTATAAAGCCTTTGATTAACATTTTCAAAAAGTGTATAAATGCAAAAAGGAAAAGGGGGCATGGGATAGGGGTTTTCTGGGGGGGGGAATGGGGAAAGGGGATGGCATCTGAAATGTAAATAAAATATCCAATAAAAAAAAGAACAGAAAAAAATTGTTGTAGTGACATAAAAATGAAATAGAAACAAGCCAATGGATCCCTTTATTCAAACTACTAACTCACAAAGACTTAAATTCAAATCTAATAAAAAGTACTTGATTATGTAGTCATTAACAGAATTCAAATATCAAACAATTATCAAATTATTTTGTTCAAACATGAATGTCTAACTCTCATGCATATGGATCTCTGTCTACATTTGTTTACTAAATTGGCAGACATTTCTTTTTTATTGAATTATTTAGACAATAAAGTAATGCATATTCTTTGTAACAATTTCAGAGAGTTTAGAAACAATGATGACAAAATATGAAACTCACAGGCTATCTTACCAAGGGACAGCCACCACTGATGCTTTTGCATCTGTCCATGTTGACTTACAACTGTTGGAAGAATACTGCAGACCTTCAAATTAGTTCTACTTTTACTTCTCATTTTGCTAATACAAAATCAACAATTGCAACTTCTATAAACTAGGCAATATACTAAAATTCTCAGAAACCTCTAGAGCCAGAGATTAAATCACTCAGACAGTGTTTCAGCCCTCAGAGCTTAAACCATCCTCAGCACCAATGGCTTAAACCAATGGCTTCCATATTCCTACTAAGATGGTTCATTAAGTCCCACTTCAAGCATTCTACTGCTGTTTTCCCAATCCAAAGTCCCCAAATCCACATTCCTCCAAACAAAAGCATGGTCAGGCCTATTACAGCAATATCCCAGTCACTAGTACCAATTTCTGTCTTAGTTTGGGTTTTATCGCTGTTGAGAGACACCATGACCAAGGTAACTCTTATAAAAGAACATTTAATTGGGGCTGGTTTACAGTTTTAGAGATTCAATCCATTATCACCATCAGGACCCATTATTATCATCAGAGAGCATGGAAGCATCCAGGCAGACATGGTGTTGGAAGAGCTGAGAGATCTACATCTTGATATGAAGTCAGAAGCAGGGGATTCTCACATTGGGTGGAGCCTGAGCATAGGATCACAAAGCCCAAGCCCACAATGATCACTTTCTCTGACAAGGCCACACCTAAATCTACAACGCCACACATCCTAATGGTGCCATTTCCTATGGGCTAAGCATATTTAAACCACCACACATTAGCTGACTATAACTCATCAAATTGATTTTCTCCCTCAGCTTTTTAAAGTAGGGGTTTATGAGAAAGGCCAGGGCTGCCTGGAAATATGCAGTTGAAGCTGCCTCAAACTTATGATGCTCCTGCCCCCACCTTCTGAAGATAAACGTATGCCACCATGCCAGACTAGTATTTTAAAATTGTCTATATAGACTACGTGCAATTGTCCAATGTGGATAAACAAGTGGTGTTTCTATTAGGTAAGCACCAAAGCTTATGCATGTGCGCGTGCACACACACACACACACACACACACACACACACACACACACACACACACTTTTGCAATCTTTATTTTCATAGATCATTTTGTCAATTTCTCATTTTTTTCTTATTCCTGTTTCTTTTCTTATGACTGACCATCCACTGTTAGTCTGGGGTATATATTTCCATCCTTTCATTCTATGCAATCATATACAGATGGCTAGATAGACACTATGGTTTGAAAACAAATCCATGCTATGTACATTAATATCTTCTCAACATATGTATAATATCTAATGATATATGTCGGAAAGAATAAACCCTTATTCATGTTTAATTTTTTTCTTTTAATAGTGTAGTAGATAAAAAGCAAAAGAGAAATTAAAGAAGCAAGATATCATCTCTTAAGGCTGACTATGTACCAGGAATGCAACCACTCGAGGCTAACTATGCACTAGGAATGAGACCACTTTATTTCCGATTAGAGCTTCCAAACTAGCCATGCAAGAACAAGGACCTGAATTTCACATCTAAAACCCATGCCATTATCCCACACCGCCCAAAGGCTGAATTTAATCTAATCTCAGCTCTTGGGAGGTAGCAACAGGCAGATCTGTGAGCTTGTGGCACACCCTTGCCTCCTAGATGAGTCTTAGGTTACAATCAGAGACCCTGTCTTAAAAATCAAACAAACATGGATGGTACTTGAGGACTAGTATCTGAGGTTGTCCTTTGTCCCGCACAGGAATCTAAAAATACATATGCACCTGTACAAACGTGAACATTCAACACACACACACACACACACATACATGCACATCAATAATAAATAATTCCTAGGAAAGTAGTGGGCCCATGACTCTAGGATATATTTAAACCAATGTTGGTTGATATTGACTGTGTCTCAAGGCTACTGGAAGCATTCCAGGTGGATGATGGCTCATATTCAACCATCTAGGCCTCTTCTAGAGGATTTGATATTTTGTGGAACTCTAGCAATGTATGCTCAATGTATTATTTATTGACAACTGATGCATTATAGGCAAATAATAGGCCACAGACTATTACTTGACTACGTCACCCTTATGGTAAGCCTGATATCACATATGACCATTGTGTGCAATTTCATAAGTAGAGAATGGAAACCACACCCCAACACTCAAAATGCATATTATACAAGTTATTTTAGTTGCAAAGGACTATTTGGGATACATAGTATCAAATTCTGGTGTCTATTGTGCTGAGCACAATAAACAAGACTTCCTGACAGAGACTGGTTGATTCAGGCTGGCCTAGCAACTGCTGTAATTCAAATTCTTACATAAATATTCTATTATTAAGTGATTCCTTTGCTTTAACCCATCCAAACTACATGACTAAATCATTCAGTGAAGTGTTACATAAAATAACAATAAAAATAAGTCTCTGAATTTAGATAAAATAGTGTGCTTGTCTGCTAATGTATTCTGCTACCCACCTTCCCCAGTTGGCTCTATTAAAAATAGTACTGTAAAGAGAAATAAAAATCAAAAATAAAGCATGCTCGTTGCAAAGCATTTCACTAAGAGGCTTTTATGTACAGTTTAACGGTTCATGGGAAAGCGAATATTCTTAGAGGTGAGGAAAATTCTTCCTCTGAAGATAAGCCACACCCAGATCATTATTTGAGTCCTGGAGCATCGCCAGGGGTGTGCTGTCATGTGTGAGGGCTGTACCTCACTCACACTCAGCACCACTCAGTCAGCTCTTTAGGAGAGCTTCTAGGCTAGCCCATGCCCTCAGTGTAGGTGATCATTAAACTTTAGCAAGAGTAAGTGAGATTGTGGGGCTATCTTTGTGCCCAGGACTTCGTAATTTCCACTAAACAACCTGAAATTCATCTATCCAATATATAATGTACTCTGTGATCAAATTCTTTACACCCTTATTTGGGTAGTTTTCATTTATAACTAAAACTTAGATGAAACTTTTAGGCGATAAAATGCTGGTTCGTTTCTTTGTGGATACAGTTTAACTTTCAGGATATAAAAATGCATCCCCAAAATATATTTAAAAGTTATTTTTATTTTGTGTATATATTTGTCTCTGCCTTTCATATGTGTATCGTGTACATGCCTGGTGCCTGGGGGCTAGAAGAGGATGCCAGATCCCTAGAAGTGGAGTTGCAGATGGTTGTGAGCTGTCATGTGGGGCCGGGACCTGACTCCAGGTACACAGAGAAAGAGAGAGAAACATACAAGCACACACAAACTACACACACACTTACATACCAAACACACAGATACATACAAATGTGACATAATACACATTCACACATACACATAGTCACATGCACACACACATGCACACACACACATGCACACACATTTAAAGGAGCACACATACATGCTCATATGCATACACACATAGAAACACACACACTTACATGCACACAGCTACACACACATGCACTCATATAATCACACACTAAATAAATAAATGTAAAAATACATTTTAATAAAATGCTACCTTTTTAGACATAATTTCAGTCTAACTCTGTCCATCTGTCAGCACTCTCTTTTGTCTTAATGGAAATTATTTAAAGGAAGGAGGGACCTTATAAGCTCCACCATTGTATTATAAAGTCTAGTGCTTGGTTAGTGCTTGGTTAGTGAAGCCGGAGGGGACGGTTGTTCTTGCTACTTAAGTGGATCTCAGTCTCATCAAGAAGATTATCAATTGATTTTTAGAAAGTACGAGAATTTGAAGAAATAAAGAGCTTCCTTGTGACATAATGGCAACGGCTAAGTAATAAAGTCAGAGGAAGATTTCACATAAAAACTGCTGCCTACTGATACTCCAGCTACAATCTTCACTGATCAGAAAGATAAAGCAGATTTTCCAAATGTCTTTGTGTGTCATGCGCTCTAAAGAGAAAGGCAAGTCATGCATGCATAGATAAGAAGACAAGAGAATTTATACTTCATTGATTGCTTGCTACATTCTAGGCTATAGCAATACAGCATACAATAAAATCGGTGAGAAAGTTGATAGCAAAGAGGCCACAATAACGGTCAATTGAAAAATTAGAAATTGAAGCCCAGGACCATTTAAAATTTAAACTCTGCAGAAATTCTTTGTATGCAAGCCCAGCACGTGGACACAACAGTGCAGAACATCCTATCACATCACGTATACAACAGTGCCTAAGAACTGGCCATGCAAGTCCAGGGTGGTCAGTGTCACTGCATTCTACTCTTCACACTCATCTGTTACCAATATGAATCTGGCTTCAAGTGGAAAGTCAGAAATGCTTGTGGGTAGAGGAATTTTAATCCAGCAATATGACTGTTCTGGCAAGGGAATCACATCCAAAGACCTTCTAGGTCTGTGTGATCCAGCTGGAATCCATACCTTTAACCCTTCTGGCTGTTTTACATGTATCCAATACAATTGAAGAATCAGAAAGCCTGACAATATTGCAGAAAGCAGAGGCCATCTGAAAGAAAGCCACAGAGGAGAGATTTTTGCCTGGAACCATCTCCAGAGGAAATAACAGTTTTTAAAAATTCAGCTGGATGCCCAGCAAGACTCTGGAGTTGTGGGAGCCTTGAACCCAGAGCAAGGAACAACACTGCAGCCTCTGAGATAGGGAATCACAATAAGCCACCCACAAACATAATTTGAATTATATAGACAGACTTTTCCTACATTAAACAATGGGAAACTCCATGTCAAATCCCTTAAATTCGAGGGTAGGACTTGAGGGGATAGAAATGAATGTTACTTGGAAAAAGTCATTGCAGAACTCACTGCAACTGTGGCTACTTGAGGAAATTTCTCTCTACTTTTAATTGCAATCTCTATATTTTTCCTCTCAAAAAACAGGTTGAAAAAATAGCTGTATGAAAAAGAAAAATTATTTATGATAATACAAAAACTTGAGGGACAAGAGTCAAAGGAAAAGAATAGGAATTAATTGTGAATCTATAGTACCTAATGAAATTGAGGACAGCTCATTGATAATGGGCAAGAAGCCTGGCTCAACCGCATCGTGCCGGGTATGGAATGCAAGTGTTTGTCTAGTTTATGTGTGGATTCATAACGATCTAACTGTACCTTGATAAACAGGAAGGGGGAATATGATTACCTGAAGGACACTGAATTATAGAAAAAAACTGCTAAAATGTTCTATGTCCTATATGTTTTAAAATGTTTTAACAGCGGCGTGGAAGTCACATGTGTTATATTGGGGATGATCTTTCCCCTCCCCTACATGGGGACAGCTCAATTAATCAGCTGAAGAAGGACAGACCATTCTTCAGATTGGCAAACTGAAGACCTTGATGCTAAAATGGACAGTTGCTGAAGGACAGATGATCAGGACTGCAGTTATGAAGGACCCTTACAGCAATGGATCTTCATTGGACATTTGGATCGTTAAGTTTGAGGTATTGATAATTGTTTCTGTTGTAAAGTTAAACTTTGTATGATTTTTTTTTAGCTTAAACAGAAAAGGAGAAGATGTAGAAGTATTTTAATTGAGCAATATGGCTGCTCTGGCAAGGGATCACATCCAAAGGCCTTCTAGGTCTTGTGTAATCCAACTGGAATATACACCTTCAACCCCTCTGGCTGGAATATAGACATGCCCTTAGTACAGACCTTAAATCCCAAACAGTGATGTCTTATTGAAGGGCAGACAAAGTGATGAATCAGAGAAAGATTTGACAGAATGAATCAGAGATAGGATATTTCCAACTCTCAGGAGCACAGCACAGCATAAAGATGCTACTTAAGAGAGAGAGAGAGATTGAGAGATAGAGAGAGAGAGAGAGAGAGAGAGAGAGAGAGAGAGAGAGAGAGAGAGAGAGAGGCAGTTTTACTAGGACAGTAGGACAGTTTTACAGAGACAGGCAGAAAGAACAAGCTAAACACAAGTGAAGACAGAATGAGCCAGAGAATGAGAAGGAATCAGAAGAACAGAACATATTGCTAGAGTTAGTCTGAGGCCAAGCAAAGCAATCCTGTCAGAAGCAAAGAGAAAACAGTTTGAATCAGTCAGCTTTAAGAGAAGTTTTGAGTCAGAACAACAGAGTTGATCCAGGCAGCCAGTCAGAGTTCAAAAAAAGCTAGAAGAGTGAACTTATTCAGCAGTAAACCTCTGAGATGGCAATTACATCTGGCATATAAAGGATACTTTTGCCTTTGTGAAAATTATATGTTTGTGTGTGCAAAGTTAGAACCTGAGAACTGGCCGAGAATAAATTCAGTAAGTTTCATTTAGTTTTATTTTTACTTTGGTCTTGGACAGCTGAGCTTGCTGGTTAAGTTTCAAATGACTATGTAATTAGTGAGGACTCCCACACCCCCCCACAGGAAACTGGCTCTATTGAGTAGAATCATTGTATTATGATATTGTCATATGACTTACACAAAATACTCCCCCTGAACTCTTTCAGATTTTTAGGATGGATGATGAGGGAGTTCCAACTTCATTCCTGGTTGGTCCAAAACTGTTTATAAGTAAACACCTGACTTTTGGGGGGCACATAAAAATACTGAAGCTGAGCAGGTGGAAGCATGGCCTGTCTACACTATTCCTTCATGTGTCTCCATTACCTAGGCATTTTCCCCCTGAAAATGCCCTCTGAGTTTTTAAGCACCAAATGCCACAAATGCTTAAAAGTTTTGTTAATACCAGTCATTGATACCTCAGTGGCCTTCTTAAGCTAAATGCTACTGTCTGATAAGTCATACTCTCTATTACAATATTTATTCTGAATTTATTTTCTACTAATTTTACTGTTCATATTATCTCCACTGTCAGAGGGAGGGAGGGAGGTTGAGAGAGAGAGAGAGAAAGAGAGAGAGAGAAATGAGATTCCAATGAAGTTAATTTAGAATAATTGAATAAGAAATATATACTTTATCTTTACTTTATCAGTGTTCTCTGGACATTTTAATTCCCCTGAGAGAACTGGGATTTTCTGGTATGAATTTTCTAGTAGATTTCTATTCCAGTTGACAAATTATGACAGTTCCAGGGAATTTAGTACATCTAATGCTAAGATCATAAGAATAGCTAATATCGTAAAATACTTTATACAACGTCTTAGAGATATTTGTTTATATATTCATCATCCTCATGGTATATCAAGGTGAGAGCCAAAATATAACACATATCTGCTTATAACTTGCATTGTACTCCATTGCACATGTCTCTACCACACACCTATATTAGTGTCTTCATCCTAAGTGTGCTAAGGTCAAGCACTCAGTAGATAGTAGTAAGGCTGTACATTGTATTCATATCTATCTGACTCTCATTTCACTATGTGATTTTCAACCACACTCAGTACTCAAAATGTTATCTGTGGAGTGACATCTTCATGTGGTTGTTATGTGTGTGTGATGTGGTATGTGTGTGTGTGTGTGTGTGTGTGTGTGTGTGTAAGGGGTGTGCTGCAGGCTTTTAAAGCTTTGATTTATGGCCAGCTTAAGGACCAATTGGAATGTTACATGCTATGGCCAATCAGTTAGTACATAATTAGTGTGTAATTAAGAGGCAGAACTAAGGCACCTGCAGAGCTGGCCTTTGTCAATAATAATGATTCTTTGTGGATAGCACCTCTGCTTTCATTTCAATGCCAATGCAGAAACTAGTAAATAAAGGTGGTGGTGGGGGGTATGGTAAGAGCTGACACAGAAAACTGCAAGGAACAGCCTGCGAATTTGTTTAATACTGACATGTTAATATTGCTTCATTATTTTAAGGATGGTAAGATCTGGAGCCCTTTTATAACTTTCAAATACAGGATTGAGAATGTTGAAACAACACACCAAACTTTTATGTGTGTGTTTGTGTGTGCATGTGCAGGTGACCAGGCACATGCAGTTTTGCTATGAAATTCACATTTTTTTCACCATTCCTGTTTAACATGGAGAGATGGTCATTATGCTGTAGACCTAGCTATAGGAACTCTAGACACATCTAGTATCAAGGTTTAAAGTAATATGCGTGCCTTGGTACCTACTGCCAATCTCCAGGGAGACTGTTACAGATGTAGACTGATCTGATAGAGGATGGGGAAGAATGTGATGGGGAGAGGAAGTTTGTGGTTGGGCAGTTAACTGTCCCACTCCCATCTTTTCAGACATGTAATCAGGCTGCCAAGTCATGCTGTATTACCATTTCATCTGAACCACCGCTGAGGGACAACCTGAGTTACTTGTGGAGGAGCAATAAGAGCAGCCAGAGTCATTGATGTTTACACAACATTGCAGCTTGGACAGCTGGCTTGCCATTACCTAAGGTTCTGCCAGTTACCTGACAGGACACATGATCTGACAAGGCCATTCTAGGAATCATAGTATGAGACTTTAAGCTACCCTCGTGAGGTGGTAGCTTGTTGTTATTTAAATTTCAATAGTGTGTTTATCATTGATTTGACATATTAATTTTGAACATTTAAACAGTTCCATTAAAATGCTTTGTGTTTTAATGACTATGTTGTTTAGCCCCCTCTAATATCTTGCTTGTTAGGTAAGTACTTTATTCACCTTATCCTAGGCTGTGCTCTGATGAGGGAGTTTAATTAATTTCTTGAGTATGAATATAGTGATTTCTAAAGGCATAGATAGCTGTTATTTGGCACCATCTATCAGAGTTAAACACATAGTCATTAAAATGGTTTCAAATGGTCTTTTACTCTGAGCTGAAATTGTATAGAAGAAACTTTTTCAGCAATATATTATATTGTGATGGCAAAAGCAACTCCTCAAGAGATTCTCTGCTAGACACTATGGGATCAAAGAAGGGGAGTAATATATAGTTTTTGCCAAATGGTATTTCAAACTTAGAAGCCATTAATTACTTTCACTACAATAAATGGGACATTTTGCTGAATGAAAAATAGCATATCACATCATCAGATTTCACACCACTTTGAAGTGCTTTGTAATCCATCCAACCTAAGCTGAAGCTTCATTCATCAAGATTACATGACACCATAAAAAAGCAACACGGGAAAAAGTCTCAATTTGCCAAATCAATACACTCAGTTGATGTTTTAGGTGAAGGTTGTTGCATCTGAGAGTTGAAGGAAATCATTTGCAGCTACTCATGATAAAATAGGACATTACTTAAGGACTTTGCTCATTTTCTGGCTATTGCTTAAGCAGAGTTACTAATCACATTGTAGAAGACAGTTTCTGAATTTGTGGTCTTACCGTTCATCCCTTCAAGTTCACTGTTGATTCCAACATCAATTGAATTCATTATTTTGTCGATCTGTGAAAAGTAAAAACCATGTTAGGTCTTTATGAGCACTTTAATCATTGCATTCAGAAACAACCATTAAGTGCTGCAATCATATATTCTTGGTGCTACTACCACAGCCAACTAAAGTTCAGAGACCCACAGTACAAGATTTAAAGGCAAGCAAGCATCTTTTGATTTTTAAAAAATACATAACTTGGGCTGGAGAGTTGGCTCAGCGGTTAAGAGCACTGACTGCTCTTGCAGAGGTCCTGAGTTCAATTCCCAGCAACCACATGGTGGCTCAGAACCATCTGTAATGGAATCCCTCTTCTGGTGTGTCTGAAGAGAGTGACAGCCTACTCATATATGTAAAATAAATAATTAAAAAATTACATAACTTATGAACTCACCTCTTTTTATGCATACATGACTCGTTAAATTAGGAACTATGAAGTCTTTAACCAGAAAAGGAAGGGAAGAGGACGGGTTCAATATCAAGGTCTATGTTCTTTGTGACATTCTCCTTCTCTCAGAAGTCATGCACTCTCACTAGGAAAGGCGGGTTTCAGTTTGTCGGTGCAGCTATTGGAGTCATGTTTTAACTGAATGGGTTGAACAATCACAGGCTAGTTGGTGGCATTAATTAAAGACTATAGCCACCAAAACAACTCGAGTCTATAAGTTAGATGTTCCAATGTTATCTTACAAAAAAAGGGATTTCAAGCAAGACTCCAAGAGTTAAAAATTTAAAAATGGATATACTAATAAAAAATATTGGTATGTGGATTTGAAATTTAGACTCCGAATTCTAAATTCTAGCCATGTAAAATCTCTCCTCCTGTATCAGTCACCTGCAGATAATGAAAGGTGTCAAGAGGACAACAAACATCACTCAAGTGTTCCATTTTGGTCAGTGTGGAAAAAAAAATGTGGAGATATCAACTGATTTTCCCAAACAGCTCAATTTAGAAAGTCGATATCAGAATCACATCTATTTTTGGTACTCAGAGTATAAAAGTGACCTCATGTACTTCAAAGCTAAATCCACCCGGCATGGCCTTTTCACAAACAAAAAAAATGTGACATGTTAGGATAAAATATTGATAGAAACCCATATCCATTCTTTAATAGAAGTCAAGAAAAAGCAAGAAACATTATTATTATGTTATGATGTAATTCTCTTAGGGAGAAATGAGACTGTACAGTTTTACAAGGGGCCTTTATTTTTGGAATAATTCTTCAGACTTTGTCTCTAAGTGGGGTTTAGAGTAGTGAGACCTGACACTGAAATGCATTTTCTCCTTTAATGTGCCCCTGATAGCTACAAATGAAAAATATTAAATGATGTGTATTTGTTGCACGGTTCTTGAACAAGAGCCTGGATTGCTGGCTTTTCTGTTAAGATTAAAATCATACAGATCTGTTTCAAACACATAAGACACTTTAAAGAAGGAAGGCAGGCTAACAAAAAGTCTAGCAAGCAGCTAAATGACACAGCAAAATAAGGTTTTTTTCTCAAACTGTCAGCCACAGTGCCTGGCGGGACATGATGGGAGCGTTCTTCTGCATCCCACAGCTACTTATTACTTCTGCTTGATACCAATTTCTATGGAAACAAAACGTCCCCCACACATGTAGCAGTGCGCTCAGTTCTCCACTTGCTGTGAAATTACTGTGTATTATCCATAGAACCTTTCCCTTCCGGTTGGAGCTTGAATGCATGTATTAACAGACACCCCCACCCCGACTTCAGCTTCTAAAAGATTTTAGAAACTGAAAAATCTTTCTTCCAAACTTCATCCAACTCCAAAGACTACATAAAGAGCAACAAGAAAAAGTTAGGCTTACTTCTTCCCATTCCGATGTGAAGGAAGGTGTTCTTTCGGAGTTATCTTTGGAACTGCGTTCTGCAGTTGATGATTTGCTCCAGTTGACTCTCGCTTTGTCTTTGGAAGGGTAGACAATGAGATCAGAATCAGACTTGGAGACATTTTTAGATAAATGCATGTCGATCAGGGCTTTAGGCAGTGACCTTATTCTCCCTAGCGTGCAGGCTCTCTCTACAAAGCCCCCTGGAGTCACACCCCACTGGTCACTGTTGCGGGATCCACTCCTGGACATTCTTGTGCCAACGATGGTATGGTTCTCAAGTTGGTGGCTTCTTTTGTGGAAAATTGTTCTACTGACCACTTTGGGTTTGATTTTCTTCACTGAAGGTTCTGGGTTATTTTCTATTGGAGTCTGTTTGAAGGGCAAAGGACTGTTTGCCAAACTGGCTTCATCTTGTCCGTCTTCACATTGATTTCTTTTCCCATACAGATGAAATGGATTTTCAGGAGACTCACAGGCTGGAGAGGACCCATGGAGAAGGCCTGCGAATTGCCCAGCATCATACTCTTTTGGGGGTTCATCATCTTCCTGCTGAGAGAGTTCATCTGCAAAAAGGAGAAGGGCCATTAGGATGCTTGTTTGCAAATGACTCTGACAGTCACCAAAAGGTGGCAATGCCTTTGTAAACTTTTATCTGCCCAGACTTTTGATTTATTTATACATTGTAACACATTAGCTTTAAAAAATGCCCATGATCCTATTCTGCCACATATAAAATGTGCATGTGCGTGTATGTGTGTGGGAGTGGGCTTATGTGTGTGAATTAAATCACTCTGATACCTTTTGGGATTCATTTGAAAGACACAAACTGAGTAATTCTAGTGGCTATATATCTTTCCTTCTTGATATGAGGATATATGTTTAATATTAAATGAACAAAATTGGCTTTCTTGAAGTGGGACAACCACAGTTAGTGGTTATTGTGTGGTAGACCATCAAGCAGCTATGATACATACTGACATCCCTCCACACTTCTCTCATGAAATACATTAAAAAACAAAATCCTGGGGGAGGTGGCAATATATTTAGTAAAATGTTAAGATTACTAATCCTGAAGGCATTACTTTAAGTATTAAAATAACATTATTCAGATTATATGAGTTAAACAAAAGGAATTTTTCAGGTTCCACAGAGGCAAGTGCTACATTTATCACTTCACTCAAAAGCATGACCCTTCAATGTAACTGATGTTGAGCTGTACACAGAGCTCACACTTTCTCCTCTGAAATGGCACATCTTCCAATTCCTTTAGATCTTTGCAAGGGCAATGCAGAAAAAAAAATCAAAGAAGAATGGTGATTTTTTTTTTTTATTGCCTTAGAAATGTTTCTAAGATAAAACATTTCTCTGTGATTTAAAATACATTATCTTTCTTTTTAACAACTTGATTGATCATATAAAGAGACACTGTGTAAAAAAACATCTCCAAAGGAATTGGCAAAGGCAGACAGTTTACTTTGTTTTACAGAAGTAATGTCAGCTTATAGGTATAGCTAAATATTTGCCAAGATCGAAGTTATGTTATATGATAAGCTTTGAGCCTGGTCTCCTGAAGTCAGACACAATCAGTGTGAGGTGTACTGACAATACACTGAAGCTGATTGGCTGATTCACACTTGGAAAAGGTTAATTGTTATTACAAGACTCAATTCCCAAAGAGCTTATGAATGAACAAATAACATTCAATGAATGTAGTCTACTTTCTAGGCACTGAACGGAGAATTGCATTTGCACATGCCATTTCATCCTTATAGCAACTCTGTGATCTGTTTATTAACAGTAAACATACTTTTCTGATTGGAAAAAAAAGATCGACAAACAAAATAAACTTTCCTGGTTTTGAAAAAAGTTGAAAACCAGAGTGAATCTCAGCTAACATTTGCTCTGGGGCTGGAACAGTCAAAACTATTCTTGGTGCCGTGCATGGGCTCTGAGCCTCTGTGCTTCTCTCTCCCCTACAGCTGGCAAAATAATGTTTCTTCTTGGCTCTGAGTAGCTTCCAATCTCATGCTGGTTCAGGGCAGGATTTTTCCAAGGACATTATATTGTCCTACCCAGATCTAACCCCAGAATGGAAGAAAGATAAGCAACAGGAATTGAGAACCAACAATCTGAGCAAGAAGCAATCTACATCTACTTCTATGTCATCTTCATGTTGGTCTCACTGCAAAAACTTCACCCCTTTGCAAATAGTCACCATGTCTTTGTCAACTGCATTTTGCATTCCTCTTTCAACGGAGACCATTCTTGAGACAGAGGTCATAGTTGGGACAAGACATTATGGATTCTTTATGGACTAGTGTTTATTCTTCTTATGTCTATTTGTTAAGAAGGCAAAGCCAACACACAACTTAGCTTGACGACATTTCTGTGCCTAGTAGTAGTTAAGCTGTGACTCAACCTAAGGTCTAACAGGTTCCAGAATCTACTGGCTAGAATACATATTACTGTTGAGATAAAAAAAAAATAATTTAGTGTTGGCTTACTAAGAAAATAATGAGGTAATAATAATAGTAATAATAACAATTGGATAGGGTCATTGCTTTCTTCCTCATCACAATTTTTGGAACACGAGGAAGACACAGCAAGGGCAGTACTGTTCTGTTTGTTGTGTGTGCTTCTTCCCAGAGTCAAGCCAATAGTAGGAGGACATAAGACTCACAACCTCTTCCAGTTTATTTTCTCATCCTTCTTCCTGGGTGCCTTGGACTTTCCACTGTACTCTGCAGCATCAGCAGGTGGATGGATGAAAGTCATGGTAGGAAATGGTCAAAAACCAAGGAAGAAGGAAGTTTAAAATTTTATTCTGAATGTTGCTGAAAAGACTAAAGTAATTTAGTTTGGAAGGTAAATTGAAGAGTGTGAGAAACCTATTATAGGAAAAAGATCTGTAACTCTTAGCCAAAGGGTTTTCTGACCATGTTAGTTATCTAGAGTAATGAGAATTTTAGGGACACTATATTTAAAGTTTAAAGGAGTCTGTGAGTGATAGTTTAAGGTTGCCATCACCTTGGTGTTTTGACTAAAATGACTGTAATTACAATCTCGAGTGATTCATATGGACCAATCTCTCGAGTCAGAAGCAGCCACTTCCTTAAATGAAAGGGAATTTAGTTCTTAGCTTGTGAGCTTAGCCTTTGAATAACAGTCCTTAGCATCATGACGATTGGAAATATGTTTGCTCGAAGTGGTAGAATAGTTCTTGCTTATTTCAGGGGTCAAAATTTAAAGGTTACTCAAATCAAAGAAAGGAAGATATTGATTTGAAACTTGAACTGTTTGTGTGGTAAACTGATGGCAATTCATCCATCTGCTCAGGTTTCCTGAGGCCCCATCCCTCCCTATAGCTACACTCTCCCTGTAGCTACACCCTCTTCCTATAGTCACCCCCCTTCTTGTAGCCACACCCCTACCTATAGCCACACCCTCTCCCTATAGTCACACCCATCACTATAGCCACACCCTCTCCCTATAGTCACACCCACCACTCTAGCTACACCTCTACCTATATATAGCTACACTCTCTCCCTACAGCCACACCCCTCCCTGCTCTCAGTCCTTGACACTGATTGCCACTGTGAACAAGTGTTTTGCATTGGTAACAGAAGCGAACACAATGTGTGATGTGGACAGTCTGAAAAGAGCTTCTACATTTAACCATCTGCTCTTGGAATCTTGCCAGCTGAACTACTGGATGATGAGGTGACATAGCCAGCTGTTTGAAAATGTAGATTTTTTTAAAAAAAAAAATATTTTTAGGAATGCTGGAGTCAATATATCATGTAGTGATTGTAATTGAAAATAAGACTGTTAATACTCAAAGACCCAAGAAGAGAACATACGTCACTCTATGGAGCCGCAGGAAGGTATTTGTGGCCAGATAAAAGGCAGAGGGAATAGGCAGAGATTGTGAGCAAGTGTCTCTTTCTGGCCTCTATGGAAAGGAATATGGCAAAGCAGAGATAAATGGGTTTAGACTGGCTAGTCTGAATCACTTCTGCAAGATGGTCTCTGGTTGCCTGGCGCCTGACCCTGGGTAATTAGAGCAACTTCAGACTTGTATGCCAAGTGATCATAGAATAACATCAAGAACTGCCAGGATGAGTTGAAGCTGTCCAACGTGAAGGAAATCACCCGGATTCATGCGCTCAAAGAATTTCCTATTATTTTAAAAGCCCCAGTCTGAGGTGGCTTGATGTGTCTTGACACACGACTGGCTCACATCAAATCCCAAGTTTTCACAAATCAGTACAGTCTTAAAAAAAAAAAAAAAAAAAAAAAAAAAAAAAAGTTGTGCAGCACTTTTATTTCCATTTCTTGGAAGTCATGGTTGTCGGCAGCATACACCTAAAAGTGTGACCACCAGGCGAGTAACAGACCTGTCTTGGTCCATTGGGTGGCTCTAATAAAACACTGTAAACACAACAGCTTATAAATAGCAAAGAACCATTCATTTCTGTTCCGGAGACTAACAAGCCTGATGGAGACAGATTGTGTGATGAGGATCTTCACATTCTAGTTCAGTGATAGCATCGTGTAACTGTGTCCTAACCTTATAAAGGGTATGAGGGGGTTCTTAGGAGCTATTTATATGGGCACTAATCCCATTCATAAGGGCGCTGATCTCATCAGCCTCCCAAATCCTCTACCTTCTACTATCCACCACCTTAGGGGTGAGGATGCTGACCTATGTATTTAGCAGGACACAAACACTCAGATCCCAGTGAGAAACAAAGCAGCTGGGATGATTTCTGTTGCAGCAAGAGGAAACCATGGTTATGTTATTACAATGAACAATTTAATCTAAAGGGTTCCATGTTTTATGAGGAAATGTAATATTAACTGGTGGCATTATACATCAAAGCAAGATTTTTTTTTTTGACATGGTAAACATATAGAATTTACTATTTTATTTAAACACCCTTTTAAGTACACTTTAGAAAGAATTTTGCATTGGGTTAACATTTCTTTACATGAAATTTCAGCAAAGTATATAGATTAAACTGTTTTGATAACTTGTCTTATTTAATTTCATACTTCTCTTTTGAGAAAGTGGGTATTCTGTGCCAAGGTACAGAAGTAAATATGTGTGAATTCCAATCTGATAATCATTAGCACTTCAAAGAAATGCCAAAGCCTGTATCTAGCAGTAAGTAGTTCAATCTTTTTTCCACCTTTGCTCCTGATTTTCATCACCTACCTAAATATGTGAATAACAGTAAATAAAAAAAATTTCATGTTAGAATAAAAATCAATTATAGAAAAAAGTGACTACTATTATAGATCAAACTTTTGTCTATGAGGTTATTCCATTTTCCTTCAAGGGAAAAAAATCTAATTTTAGAGACTTTAATGCTAGTATTGGTATTCATAGAAATGATTGATTCATCTCACAAATGCATATGGAATTCTTCTCGGTGTACTTAGTGGCAAAATTTCTGCAAGAACAAAGGCAGAATAAAGCATCTCTCCTCCTGGCTATTACATTTCAAAAAGAGGCATGACCACAGGGAAATAAGGAACAGTCTCATTTTGGATGAAGTGATGGAGATAGCGTAAGGAGGCAATGCGAGATGAATGAATGGACGTGCTGCGAGGCAAACAGGGGCTGCCTTTCTGAGCAATTAACATCGGGTAGAGGCAGGACCCAAGGAGGAGACATTGGTCCTTCAGAGTTTGGGGAATGGTTATTTCAGGCAGAGGGAAGAAGAGAGGAGAAGCTTGGAGGTTGTCAAGGAAGATCAAATGGCTGCTATGGCTGCAGCTGAGTGGGTGGGAATGGGTAGAAAGCAATAAGGACGCAGGTGAGAGCTGCTGCAACTAACATACTTTCTGACAGCCTAGGCTTTCCATTTGCTGTTTCATTTGAGATTGGGTTTTCTTCAGTGATTCTGTTTCTACTTTCATGTCTTGGAAGGTTTTCATCGTTTCATTCAGCTCTTTGTGTTTCCACATCCTTTGCCAGAGCATTGACTCGGGCTCTTTAAGGCCTTTGAACATACTCATGAATGCTATTATGAAGTCCTGGTCTTGTGCTTTAAGTAGATTGCATTTTTCAGGGTCTATTTCCGTAGGGATGTGGGCTTCCAGAGGAGGCACACTGTCTTGGCTGTTCACACTTTTGTCTTTGTGTTGCAATCTAGGTATCTGGATGATATGCTGTTCCTTAGTGTCGATGTCTAGCATCGTCTTTGTTGGGATAGGGTTCAGTTTCTTGGTTGCCCACTCTGAACCTGAGGCAAATGTAGTGACTGTAGGGTCCCTGGTAGAGTGTTTCTGTGGTTCTGTGGGTAACACAATGGAGATGGACTAGGAGGAAAGGCTCAGAGACACACAGAAAGAGCTAGGGAGACAAGGTGTGTATGAAGAGGGGGAGATCCCAGGGAGAAAGGTGGGAGGAAGGGCACCTGCAAACAAGCAGCTACAGGACTAAGAATAATCCTGGAGAGATAGGAAGGATTACTGAAAATCACCTACCCACATTCTAGCCTAGTGTGGCTACTGGGGGTCCCTGGTAGAAAATGGTTCAGTAGGTTTATGGGGGACACAAAAGAATGGAGATGGGTTAAAAATAAAGGCTGAGAAGAGCAGTTGGAAATATCTAGGGTGGGGGCTGGGTCTACAGCAGGAGGAGTGGCCCAGGGAATGGAGGTGGGATGGGAGGTGCTCCTGCAGTAACAGTAAAACTGCAGAAACTGGAATGAAAGCCTAGGGGGACCCTGGGTCTAACTAATATTTTTTAAAGGTTCCCTGGCATTGTTCATGGCAAGAGCAGGACAATAACATAGCTATTTTAAAAAATAAAAACAATTATCTCAAGGTCCCTTATAAAACTCAGTTCTAATTAGATTTCACAGTCAACTTCACACAGCCTAGAGTCACCTGCTAAATGAATTGCTTGACTGGGGGATTTTTCAGATTAGACTGCCATATGAACAAGTCTGTGGAGGACTGTCTTGATTGTTAGTATGGGATGGCCCTGTCCACTGTGGGCTGTACCATTCCCTAGGCAGATGTTTTTATAGAAGAAAGTTAGTTACATATGATCCTAACCGTGAAGCAGCAAGCAGGATTCCTTCATACCCACTTCAAATTCCTGTTTGATTTCCTTACTTGATTTTCCTCAATGATGGTCTGTATCTGTAAACTGAAAGAAATTTCCCCCTCCCCTAAATTGGATGCCCTCCAGCATCATAACTCCAGATACGTAGATTGCAATACAAAAACAATTTCTGAATGAAATCAGAACACATAGGATAATAAAACTGTCAATGTTCATTGCCAATGTCACTATGCTTAGACTCAGGAAGGAAACAAACCTCAGGCATGTCTGTACCAACCCACCTTGGGTGGGGGCAGTACTGTTCCACGGGCTGGAGTCTCAGACTGAATAATATGGAGAGAAAAATCTGAGCATCAGCATCCATTGGTGTCTGCTTCCTGACTGTGGACGGGACGTGACTGTCCATCTAACACTCTTAGCAGCTACCTTGACTTATACAACACACTAGACTGGATTCTTAGACTATGAGCCAGAATAAACTCTTCCTTCAATAACTTGTCATGTATTTGGTCACAGCAACAGGAAAAGAAAGTAACACAGAAAACTGATACTGAGAAATGGGGCTGGTGCTGTGATTAAACTTTAGGACTTTGGAACTGGTTTGTGGGAGGAGTGGAAGAGTTTGGAGCTCCACAGGAAGGAGTCCTAGAACAGTATGTACAGAGCTGAATAGAGCACTCTGGGTACAGTGTGGATGATCAGAATTTGGGATTGAAATGCAAACCTTAGAGGTGCAGCTCACAAGGAGGACAAAATTCTCTTGGAAACTGCCTGGAGATGGTTCATGCCTAACATTTTGGCAAAGAATTTGGCAGTATTCTGCCTGTCTCTTGAAAACTTATTTAAAACTAAATTAATAAGTAATGGACTCATTTGTTTATCTTTTCTTTTTATTGTTTGTGAGTGTGTCTGTATGTGTGCACAGTGTATGTATGTGTGGTGCATGTACACATATGTACAGGTGTGCATGCCTCATGTAACTACAAAGCCATAGATGTCAGGTATCCTGCTTTAGTGTGTTCCAC
The DNA here is from genome assembly GCF_011762505.2 of Arvicanthis niloticus. Classification (NCBI taxonomy): domain Eukaryota; kingdom Metazoa; phylum Chordata; class Mammalia; order Rodentia; family Muridae; genus Arvicanthis; species Arvicanthis niloticus. The sequence goes on along the minus strand of NC_133429.1, from coordinate 14,239,430 downwards.
ATATTCCTTTGAGACAAAGTCTCTCACTGAACCTAGAGTTAAGCTGTTAGCCAGCAAGCCCTAACATGTTTCTTGACTCCACCGTCTATAGCATTGATGTCATAAGTGTGCACATTAGTGTGCTTAACTCTGTAAGTGGCTGCTGGGATCTGAACCCACGTCCTCAGGCTTGCAAAGTAAGTGCGCTTACCCATTGAGCCATCTCTTCAGTCTCTGAACTCATTTATTTAGCAGAGGAAACTTCAAGACAGCATAGCCTTCAGGCTACGTCATGAACACTGCTAATTGTGCTTATCCAGATTACAGTGAGACAGAGCAGAAAAGACATGAAAATACACAGTTTGGCAAGGAAAAGGAATGTGCATGAATGTAAAGAGAAAATTAATAAAGACAGTAAAAGACAAAATGAGAGCAGTAATGAAGAAAATGAAAAACCTTATCAGTGATGTCTAAGAACACTAGGTATCAAGAAATCTTATGGCACTAAAATGGATAGGGATACATAGAATGACATCACAACAGGGTCCAGAACCAGTCAACAGCTGGGCACCTATAGGGATGGAGAAAGGAAACATCTAATAAAGCTTCCAAACTGTGGCATTCGAAAACTGCCCTGGAATCGCCCAAAGGAAGAAAACTCCACACCAAGAAGGATGCTAAGCAACAGAATCTCAGAACAGTCAGGAGAACTTGAAAAACACACCAGCAACAGCAAGAGAATGGAGTCTTTGAGAATCTCAGGGGTGTGCAATAGATGCTGACTCTAAGAAAAGTTTTCAAAAGTAGAACCCATGAGCTGAGGGGGTGACTTGTTGGGTATGAAAACTTATTGCTTTTGCAGAGAACTGGGATTCAGTTTCCAGCATCCACATCAGGTAACTTACAAACACCTGTAACTCCTGTTCCAGGGGTTCCAATCCCTCCATCTGGTTTCAGTAGGTACCCACACACATAGAGACATACAAACATACACATATACACATGAAACGAAAATAAGGAAGAGTTATTCTAAAATGTGGAATCCCAATTAAAGGTAAAAATCCAAACGGAAGGAGATCTCCAAGAGAAAAGCATTTCATAGAATGGGGGCACAGAAGTGTCATGAAAGGCAGATGCCCAGCAGGAAGAGACCTTGAACATAGTGCAGTAGAAAAACTGTGTTCAAAGGTGAAAGGATTGTTCTGATTTTTTTTTTTTTTTTTTGGGACAGGGTTTCTCTGTATAGCCTTGGCTATCCTGGAACTCACTTGGTAGACCAGGCTAGCCTCGAACTCAGAAATCTGCCTGCCTCTGCCTTCCAAGTGCTGGGATTAAAGGTGTGCACCACCACCTCCCAGCCAAAGGATTGTTCTGGAAAGCAAGGTTCTGTGGTGGCAGCAGCAGCAGGGGCTGTCATGAGTTAAACAGAGAAGTAACTACATTTCTTAATTCTTCACAGTGATGATGGGGGACTATGATGTGCAAAAGCTACTGTAATTTATTCATAATCCATTTACATGGGCATCTCTCCCCATTAATCTAGGATAACCCTTCCCATTAATCACAGCAAACAGAAGTGAATCAAAGCAACCCTACTTAAACTGCAAGGAAAATAGAGGGAAAATGAATGTTAAGTGCTAAACAAATCCAGAGACTTCATAGCCCTGAGGAATTTGAAGCTATAATCTAAAATTTCAGAATGAAGAGCAACAATTAAGATAATAATCAAGGCACTGGGAGAGTTACATGAGTTGTAAGTACGGGCTCTTAGATGTGAGACATTTGGCCATTCTCTTCCCCCTTTCACTCCATGAGAAAAATCAATGCTGACCTCATTAGACAGGGGAGGGGGAGGGGTGGACATGGAGGTGGTACCTACACCTAAGTGGGGAAGGGGTACTGCAAGGTCCAAACACAGCAATAGCACTGTCCATTTTCAGATGGAACCTAGTAGGGCACTTGAGAAAGACCCAAGCTAAAGAGTCAGGGACGGGGAAGATGAGAGGGAACTCATGCAGAAGAGGTGGGCTGTCTGAAGTCTGTAACAGAGCAAAACAGGGAAGCTATCTCAACAGAAGCTTCTTCTAGTAAATGTCATGAGGCCAAGGAGAGAGAGTGAAGATGGTAAGCATGGGAACTTAAAAGTCCCACCAGGAAATAGAAGTTTTTCACAGGTGGAAACATCTTGCAGTGAAGTGACAGAGTCTCATTGGGAGTAAGCAGTTCCTACACAGGGGGACAATCTGGCATGGAGGACCAGATTTTTATCAGAACTAGCAAAGTTCCAGGCAGGGATGAGGAAGTGGACATTGAAGACTGACTACTTCCTAAAGGGTTGAGTAAATCAATAACTGCATGAAGACCAATGAGAGATAGATCTTGCTTTGTTCAAGGGAAGAATTTCCAACTAGAGAGAACAATCTAGAAGTCTAGGAGTATGATGTACTGGAATGAGAAATAACCCTGTTTTTAAGATAAAGAGAAAGACAGGCACACAGATGTAAGTAAGTATTTGTGTAGTATGTGTTTAGAGAAATCACCTAGTGGGTACCCAACAGGAGGACTGGAGAAATGGATACATGAAGGCCAGATTTTGATTTCTAAATACATTTCCTGCTAATTCAGGGATGGGCTGAAAAGTGACTGTCAGTCCAGGTAGGTGGGGACAACACAAGATGAATTTGGAATGTTCTGTCCCGTAAAGGAAGGAACTGTCCAGAAGATGATACGGCACGGTAACAGTACAGAGACTCTACTCGAATGACTCTTCACTGGTTAATTGAAGATAATTTCAGAAAACCATTAAGTAATTATAGTAATGGCTTGTCGCCCATTGAATACAATGGAAAAACACAAGCTCATGAAGATATATAAATAAAATGGTTTGGGTAGGAATGGGGATTAATTTCAACTTGTCTCCTTACAGAATATGTCTTTATTGTAAAGACAGAGTAATTTGATGATAAGAAATCTAGGAGGTGGTATTACTTTAATCTGATGACCAATGTTGTTATCATCAATAATAAGGCACAGCAAAACTACATTCTCTTCTGCTAGGACCCAATGCAAGGAACGCTGATTCATTTCTGTATTTTCCCAACAAAGATGAATAACCTGTCTAGTCAAACAGAACTATCAGATACTCCCAATTTCTAGGGCCATTCTACAACATTACCCAGCTGTAACCTTTAAAAGTGTGAAGATCATAAACGTGAAGGAAAGACAGAAGAACAGTTCTTCATTAAAGAACACTAAGAAGATGTATCAGTCAAACAGAACATTTGACCCTAACTGGCCTTTCATCACAAAACCAGTATTATTGGAGATGCTGGCAACACTTCAGTGGGGCCAAGGAGTTTGATGGTAGCAATAGATTAATGTGAATTTCCTGACTTGTTGGGGCTGTGCTTAAGAATGCACTTGACTCTAGAAAATGCACCCCCACAGTTCCTAAAGGGCAGGCTACCCAGGGATATGTTAAGTCTTCCAGATTGTTTTCATGAAGGAAAAAAAAATGCTTTTAGGGGCTTATGAGATGGCTGGGTGGGTAAAAGTACTTACTGCCAAGCCTGAAACATGAGTTCTGTCCCTGGGGACCACCTAATGGAAAGAAAAAATTGACTCTTGGTCCTACAGGCTTGGCCACACTCACCTTACTTACCTCACACCCACATGCATACATAAAAGTAATTTTAAATCTTTAAAAAAAAAAAAAAAAAACCAACCTGCCCCCTTTAAAGTCACTCTCTCAGGATTGTGTGGATGGTTGTCTGGAGGGTTGATCTGCCTTCCCAGAATACAACTACGCCATGTTTCTTTACATCTCCCTTGTAGGGACTGGTAGAGTCATTCCTACTTAAATGAAGCCACAGGTTTAAATGTAAAATGGAGTGGGATTGTCCACATCACCCCAGCATTGCAGCACAGTGTTCTGTGGAAAAGACAGACTGAAGAACTGGGAAAGCCATCTTGTCTCAACTCCAGAACAGCTCTAGATTTTCTGTTTAAAAATAGTGTTTGCTCTAGGATTTGATGGGTGGCACTGATTAAGTCCAATATTTTGATGTTTAATGTTCTTCTTCCAAGGTTGCTATGAACTTTGTTTATGATTAGATGGTAAGGTTATAACAAATATCTATACTTATTGATTATGTAATTTTTATCCTTTAAGTTGCTAGTGAGTGAAATTTACACATTTTTTAAATGTTAAACACCAAACAATAATAGCACACGGATGGGAAAACCGCAGTCTGCAGATGATGGTTTTCTTGCTAGTCTTCCATATTTAACAGGTTCTATGAGATTTTTTGAATCTATATCCTTGACTAAATGGGCTTTTTGTGGTCACCTTTCTCATACAACTGTTCAATTTTGCTAAAATGACTTCAGTTCTATCAATTCAGCTGAGGAAACTCTCCAGTTCTCTGTAGATTATCTTACAACTTGATCATTTCTGTTATACTTACTTTACCTTTAAAATCATCTGAACTCTGTGTTTTTTCCCATGCAAGATTTTAAATTATCCATTCAATTTTACAATTAAAGGACTATTTGATGCTTGTATACATTTTGATGCTTTTGTTATAATTATCTAGAATATGACCATTGTCTTCAGTATTGAATTCATTGATGTGAATTTTCATTTCTTTTCTTGCCTAGTAAATCCTTTTTAAATAATATGTAGTTACATCCTTTCTCATTCCTAACATGGCTTACTTATATTATTTATTTTGAGTTCAAGGGCAGCCAAGACCCTATTTCCAAGAAGCAAAGTTGAAGATTGCCTTAAGCTTCTGATTTTCCTGCCTCCTCCATCCTCCCCATTCCAACATGCCAGTGCTGGGATTATAGATGTGAGGGTCCTGGCTAATTTTATGTCAACTTGACACAAGCTATAGTCATCTGAAAGAAGGGAAACTCAATTGAGAAAATCCCTTTAAAAGATCTGGTCATAAGACATCTTCTTAATTAGAGATTGATGGCAGAGAACACAGCCTATTGTGTGTGGGACCATCCCCGGGTACCATCATCCCTAGGCAGGTGGCCCCAGGTGTTGACTTTTCAGCTGACCTGTGCAGATCTTGTTTGGGATCCAAGGATCTGAATGAATGGGTTGGACTACAGTCTGATGCTGTAGACGTCTTACTTCGGTTCGGTGTACTTTTATACATGAATGTAACGAAGAAAGCAATGATCCAAGGAAGGTTGTTTGAGTTCAGAAAAAAATATGTAATAAATATTTAGAAGAAATATGTAATAAACTCCACTAAGCATATACTAAATATTATCAGAGCAGTCCTTTCCCAGGACGTACTCAGGACAGAGCAATTTAAACACAATTGCCTGGCACATACTATAGATTATGTTTGGGGAAGCATGAAAGCGAGGCAAAAAAACATATGCAGATTCAGGGTACACTGACCAGATTGGGTTCCACAGCTATGATCTGACATCCAACATTCTTGTTAGTCTGTCCTGTTTCTTTTCTGGCATTTAGCTTCTTCAGCTTTCCTGGCATAACCATTTGAAGTTTCTAGTTCCCACATGTGCTACATCACCACATTTGATATCTAGCCTCCTGACTCTTGATCGGTTTAAAACACAGTGTCTTGTATGTTGACATTAAAAAATATATTTGGAGGATACTTAAGAATCATTTAATTAACTAATCGAATTTTTCTTAAAAGATGTAATGTCAGTCTCTTTGACAAATCCTTTGTGTTTGTATGTTTCATGAGATAAATTTCATTCTCAGGCCAAGTGAGGTGCAGCCTGCCTGTAATTCCATACCTGTAGGAGGTGGAGGCAAGAGAATCAGGCATTCAAGGTTATCCTTGACTACAAAGTGAGTCCAAGGTAAACCTGGGTTATAGAAGACTATCTCAGGCAAACAAAACCACACCATAAGTTCTCGGTTGTTGGATATAAAGCAATATGCATTTTATCAAATTCAGTTTCTTGGATGACCTGTTTAAATCTTTTCTTGACTAAGGAATGCTGAAACTGTCTACTTTAAGAACACTTAGGAGTTTTTTCCTGATTGTTCTACCAAATACATATAAACACATATATACTATACATGATTATACTGTTATTCTTATAATTTTAAATGCATATATACTTAGAGTTTTCATATTTTCTTAGTGATTCATACTTCATATAATTTTATGATTCGGAACTGAGAGCAAGCAATGTCTTAGTATCTTGAAAATAATGTATTTGCCTGTGTGTACTGCAAAAAGACCCTTTGAGTTTCCTAGGCTGAACTAATACTTTGAAATAAATATAACAAATTTTATCCAAACGTATCTTTACTGGAACCCAGAAATACTTACTATAACCCTGAATAACCTATATTTTATTAAAATGTAGGTTTATCAATAAATGGACTTGTCATACACCTTTGTAACTTGTAATATATGGATGTTTTATATCAATAAACTATTCTAGGGATTTTACAAATGAAGATGGGTATTACTTCAACTACAAATGTAAGTTAAGTAAATTCTTTGAAAATGTGGTTCTCCTGAGCTGCGTGTTGTGCCTTTAATCCTAGAACTTCATGGCAGCAGCAGGCAGATCTCCATGAGTTCGAGGCCAGCCTGGTCTACAAAGAGAGTTCCAGGATGGCCAGGAATGTTACACAAAGAAACCCTATCTTGAAAAACCACCACCACCACCACCACCACCACCACCAACAACAACAACAACAACAACAAAATACCCAAAACAAAACCTATTATATGATATTTAGTTTAAAAACATTATCATGCAAAATTGTCATACAAGTATCCTTATATAAATCTCACATGAACTTGTTTTGATTGAAGAAAATTAATTATGACAGGCCTCTGTCATAATAACATACCTGGTCTACATCTCCCAACAAGCTTTTAAAGAAATACCAGGTTTTATCACAAATATTAGGAAAAATATCACCTATGATTTTCAATTATTACATCAACTTGGATGAACAATATTGCAACTTATCCTTCTGTTCCTCCTATTCACAGTGTTCAAACTAGCATCTTATGTTTTATCCAAATGTGAAGAGTATCTTTCCAGCTGCTTTATGTCTCAGGACAGAGTGGCAATCAATGAGCCTTGGCAGCAGCTACTTAGGACTTACATTCTCTTCATTCCTCAAGGTAAAAACTGAATTAACATGTCCAAAAGCATGTGACAATATTTAAATAAACTCCAAACTCCTTGCAAAAGAATTTATGTCAAAGGTCACAGAGGCTAAGATTCCATAAGGTAAGGGGACACAGAAAGCAGAACATCAATCACGTGCCTTTTATGTTCAAGGTCATCCCATCTCATTGAAGCCTCTCCTAAGCGTCTGAAGTAGGAGGTATGAAGTGGGCACTGATGGGGAATCACATAGCTGGTCAGCAGAGGACTTGCTGTGAGATGTAAGTTGGATTTTCCCATTGCATTTACAAGGCTTTGTGTCTACAGCTTACGCAGAACTTTCTGTGGCCTCAGCATCTTATTCTGTCTATGAACTCCCGAGTATCACTGGAGTTTGAAAATCATCCCATGACCTTCTTCCAGGTGTCAGCAGTGACCTTGGGGTATTTGGTCTGACTGTATACTCAGCCAAGAGTAGGTAGCAGATCATACTCACGGCATCAGGTAAGGTTGGTGATAACATTCTCCCTTGTAAACAATTTAAGGTCAATACCTGCTCTTCTGAAAGCTCTATTGTTTTCTGGTTCCTACACTCTGCCAAAAGCAGCATTTAATGCAGAAGCTGGAGGATGCTAGATTCCTGGCAGCTCCTGGACCAGAACAGACCATGCAGTTTGGCTCTGATTTCAAACATTTATAATCTTTTCTCTTGCTCCCTTTGCTCAATATAGGAGAGAGGCTATCAGCCAATTTCCCCACCGTTTATAGCAAATCCCAAAGCTCCTTCATTTCCAGCTGCTCAGCTGCCTGGGCAGACTGTATTACTAAATTATTGTATCTTCTTGGTACGGTGCCTGATCTATCTTGGCGTGCATTTTGCATTGAAAGAAGCTCCTGTTGCAGCAGAGGAAGCTAGCTGCTCTCTCTCTTCCCACGCGCCTTTCCTCTGGTACCCTCAACCACTAACCTCTTTGTTCCTCCTGTATAAGCCAAGCTCATAGGGGCGATTTCTCATCTATGGATGTCCCCCTAGGGGGTTAGACATTTCAAAGGATGCTCTGTGCTAGGAGTGTTTCCCACAGCCAGAAAGAGCCAGATGGGTAAGCGGCCTACAGTGGAGAACTGCATTTGGAACCAAGAGATTCTGTTTCTCCCTCACCAAAATGTATTTCTTTGTAATGCTGCAGTCAGTCTAGCTTTGTAGGGTCCCCAACAGAAGACACTGCATCAAGGGAAGACAGGAAAGAGCCCTTTTACTTAAATCTGTTGTTTTCAAAAGTGTTGGCTCTTTGGTTTAACTTATTTTAAAAACTTTCTATTTTTATCCAGTGCCAACTGGTTATGAATGCTGAGAGAGAGAGAGAGGAGAGAGAAGGGAAAGAGAGAAAGAGAGAAAGAGGGAGAGGGAAAAGAAGAGGGAGGGAGGGAGAGAGATAGATAAAGAACTAGTCTGAAAAAATGAAACAAATAAAAAAGCATTGTCTTTAAAATAAAAAGAAAGCAATTTTGCAATATCAAAGGATGAAATTATTTTTAATTACTCTGAAATGAATAACTATTCTAATTCAGGTTTCAAAGGACATACCTTGGACTTGAACGCAAGTCACTTAAATATCCTCAATTGAAGCTCTGGGAATGTAATGCATGCAAATGTGTCCTGGGAGCTTGCTATTCCTGTAAGCAATGAGCAGCCTAGATTTTTCTCACATACATCTCGAGAGATGTCTCATCTCCAAAGATCAGGAAAGTCATCTGAAGTCTAGTCCTATTAACAAGACACACCACGGAAAATATACAGAAATGTTAACGATAAATTCTATCTAGCAAGTTACATTTAAAATCAACACTACTGTTGCTATGGCAAGAAAACTGAATGTAAAATAAAAGTCTTCTATAAGGGTTTGGCCCTGTAGTCATGGCAACAATGAGTGATACTTAACTCTGCTAATGTTTCCATTTGATCTGGAGAGAACTAGATGTGCTTTAAAGCTATGTAAGATGGCTTAGAAAATTGATTTTTTTTTTATTGCTATCTTTCAAATGCCCCTTGGCCAATTAAAGAAGGGATCACAAAAAATAGCAGCCAGGGTAAGAAAACTGTAGAATGTATGGATTTATTTAGGTTTTCCATGATGGTAGAAGCTAGAGAGTGTCATTTTCTCTGAGACGTTAGTAAATGGAATATTCATTTAGCAAAATACCGCACAGCAATTTTCAGGTTGGGGGCATCATGTAATTTTCCATAGACAGAAAAAAAATATGAAAAGCAATCAAATGGCAATTCCCACCATTTTAATACAGAAAAGGAAATATTAACTTACAGTAAGAAAATATGGAAATCAATGTTCCTGCTCTGCAAGCGAGCAGCTAATTCTGATTTCTTCCCTACTTTCCAAGCAGCTTTTGATCCATGTCCCTCCACTGACACATCCCTCCTCATACTGGCAAAATGCTCACATTGCTGAAATGGACCGTTCTAAATCTTCCTCCTACTCAACCCACCAGCTGCGCATCTAATATAGCCTACCACCCTCCTGGATGAGGTACTTTCATTAAGCCCCTAACAGCCACGCTCATCTGCTTCCCTCACACCCCATGGGTTGTTCCTTCACATGTTCTTTTGGCTTATTCCTCCTCTTATCTCCAAAAGTCTGTCTGAAAGAGTCCTTGGGCTTGGCAGGCTAAGACTTGTTTCCTGTTTTGTTGATTACTCCACTAGTCATTCGCAGTCTTGGGCTTGTCGGGTTACCCAATTAATGCCAATTGCCAAATTTCCATTTTTAGCCAGGATTTCTACCCTGAACTCTTCCATTTCTACCTCTGGGCTCCCTGTCATTTTCATGCTAATTTTTATTTCTCACATCTCAGCCAACCATGGCTCCCTGTGGTTTTGCCTCTGAAATACACCTACATTCTGTCCAATTCTCACACATTAGTTTCCCACTGGAAAAAAAAAAAGCCTCCTTCCTGATCTCTCAGTTTCTACTCATGTCTCTTTAGGTACTCCTGACACAGAAACCTGTTAAAGTAAACTGAGGGCAAGCAAAGTTGTTGCCTGTTGAGGTTTGGTCTTGCTGTCTATTGTAAGGCTAAGTGCCAGAACACCAAGACCTGGAATCTGTGCATATACCCAAAAGGCACTATATGACCCTGCCCCCAAGTTATTCTGATTGGTAAATAAAGATGCTGACCGCCAATAACTGAGCAGAAGGTGGAATTTAGGATATCTAGGCTTGGGGTCAGAGGAGAACCTCAAGGAAAAAGAGAAGGTGAGGAGGAAGGGAAGCCATTATGAATTAGGTGAAAGTTCATGAAAATATTGCCCTGAGGGATGGCCAATTGGAGTTAAGAACAGCCCAGATGAAACATAGTAAATAATAACACAGGGTTATTGATATAAAAGTAGATTCTAATAGCATAGAGGATGGGTATCTGCCCAGCTCTTGTGCTATTTAAGGCTTATTGTAAATATAAAGGTTGTATGTGTCTTTTACCAAGGAACTAAATGGTCAAACGCAAGGTATAAACACTAGGTCGGGATCGCCAAGTTAAATAGGGTACTCTATGAAGGTTGAAACAGGAAAATCATGAAATGAAACCTCATCAGGATACACACATGAAGAAATTGGGTTCTGGGAGTAGAAATTCCAAGCAAATATACAAGCAAATTGTGTACATGAGGTCTCTTAAAAGGATTTGGAGAGTATGTTTGTGTGTTCATTTAATTACTCTTAAATCATCTTTAAGCCCACTTCCCTGTTTCTAAGAGTAGCATTTAATTTTCCCCTTTGAAGTTAATAGCTAAGCCTTATTGAGTCATTGGGAGTACTTGTATACATATTAGCTGTTTGGTTTCCACACCTGGACAAAGGATGGAGGTGCATATTTTACGTATCAAAGCAGACCTGGTTGCTGGGTGAACCCAGAGTTCCTAGTTCCTGTTCCTTGGTCCTACCTGGCAAACCCTGCCTCTTTCAGTCCAGGGGCTGGGCTGTCCTTTCCCCAAAGCCTTTTCCTTATACAATCCTTACTCCTCTCTCTTCTCCTCTCTCTGCAGATGCACCCTTTCTCTCTTTCTCTTCCCCCTTCCCACCCCTCTGCCCATGATGACTTCCCTGGTCCTCGGGGCCAGTGGACATGCCTGAGAGCAGCTTCCCACTAAACTGGCATTTGATATAATCTAATCTGGTTTGAATTAGCTCATTTCACTGGCAGAGAAATAGCTTATCATCAGCAGATTTCTTCCCTCCACACATCTGGGGAAAGCATGGTATTCCCATTTTACAGACGAGAAACTCAATTCTTAGATACTAAGTACCACCCAGTTTACATGGCAGTAAGTGGCAGGCATCATCTGAATGGAACACTTAAGCTTCTGACTGCTATACCTTTTGCATTTCTAAACTAAGAAGTTTGTATGTCTAGTCGTAAATTCCCTATCCATGTCTGCACTCCATTTACTAATTAAGAGTGATCTTAATTTGGGGTTTAGATGAATCATTTAAAAATATACTTTATGTCTTATAATTTTGATATTATAATTCAACACTTTTATATCTAATATGTCCCTTGCTCGTTCTTGAGAATTTTATTTATCGTGAAAATAGAAATAAACTGCTCTCGATCTCCTCCTCCTTCTTTTTGGAGGAGGCAGGACCTCAGTGGCACAAGGACCACAATCACACAGGGTAGCCTGAAACTCACTAGGCTGGTCCCTAACTCAGAAGCATTAATCCTGTCTTGGACTCTCAAATTATACAGACATTCATACATACATATTAAATTACTTTTTAATATTTTCATGAATATATTTTGATCATAATCTTTTACCTCCCAACACCTCCCCAGGATTTTAAAGATTTTATTTTCTATATAAATATTTGCCTGCATGTGTGTATGTATACAATATGCATGTGCTGGTATCCACCAAAACCTGGCTTTGGAGTTATAGAGAGTTGTAAGGTACCATATGGGTGTTTGAACCAAACCAGACTTTTCTGCAAGAGTAGCCAGTGCTCCTAACTACTGAGCCATTTCTCTGGCCCTACTTCCCATAGCTAGCCATATGATCCTTCTATCCCAAGTCCTTACCCATTTCATTAAATATGCTCGAGACATTTCTCCATCTTCTTCTGGGTCCTTGGAGTTGAAAACTGCTTGATATCAAGCAAATCGTATTACTTAGCTAAGTGCCCTATCTTGTTATATTAATTTCTATCTACATAGCTGTAAGATGTCTTCCATTAACCTTGAAATTATAAAGATTTAAATTCCCTAGTAAAAGCTTATTCTTGCTTGAAATCTTGCCTATATTCAGCAAGTCTGTGATTTATTATTCAAGCGTTAAAAACAAAATCATAACGGAGAAAAAGTTTCTAGTTTCTATTTTGCTTTTTCCTCTGTTAGATTCCTCCTTCTGAAACACCCATCAGAGGTAGTCCGAGCTCATGTGTATCTCCTGTGTTTATCTTGAAAAATGTTCTCTTCCTGTTCTCTCCCTTTGTCTACTGAATGTTTTGAGTCAACTTCTACTTCATTAGATTGGATTTCTGAAAACCAACATAGTTTTTTGCCTCTGTTATAGTTTTGAATTTGATATGAACATTGTTCAAATATATGAGTCCTTTATTATCTTATATTTTATTTCTCCCTTTTAAGGGATTTATTTATTTTATGTATGTGAGTACATGGTCACTGTCTTCAGATACACCAGAAGAGGTCATCGGATTCCATTACAGGTGATTGTGAGACACCATGTGGTTGCTGGGAATTGAACTCATGACCTCTGAAAGAGCAATCAGTGCTCTTAACTGCTGAGCCATCTCTCCAGCCCATATTTTAACCCTTTATAACTGCATATTCTTGTTTGATACATCCCAGGTCTTCTGAAGACTGTTGATGACCATATGGCATTCATATTTTTTGAAACCTGGGTTTTGTTAGGAGCAGTTTTATTTGCTAGAATAGTAGTGTTGTTGTTCCTGAGAGCATGCTTTTTTATGTGAGGTCTCATTTAAAGCATCCAGGGACTTCTCCGTTTGTTCACACTTGTAGACAGACGTCCGCTTTGGTAGCTTGTCTGCTTTGGGAATTGACATGAATTCTACCGGACACTGAGGGAATGCGTCCTTCCATTGTTCAAGACTTACAAGAAAGGAGAGGAAAACATTTTCAGGGGAAATTTCCAATGTCCTATCATGTGTACAGTTCTTGGGACATCTAGTCATGAAGTAGAAATACACCTCCCAAAACAGGATTTTCTGGAACGATGAGATGTTCTGTACCTGTGCTGTCCAATGTGGTACCCATAGACAATGTAGATCTCGTGCATTTAAAATGGGACAGATACAACACAGTTTGTATAAATCTATTTTATTGATTATGTCCTATTTTAAATAGCAGCATGCGGCAGTGGTTACCATATAGTGCACGTCTAGAAAAATTGCCCTTACAGGATGGCTCCTAGCTCAGCAGTGTTAGCATGTCCTGGATGCTCACCACAAATTCTTGGGTCCTGCTCTAGCATCTGTGACAGTGGGCCCAGCAATCTATGTCTACACAGATCCCCACTTGATTCTGACACATGCTGACAGCTCAGACTTGCTGGTCTACTGATTGTGAGTTAGGAGAGGATGGAAGTCATAAGAGTTCTCTCTTGGATTCTCTTCTTTTCGACTTTGAATGAGCAACCAGGAGTTAACTGGGACAGTGTCCTCATTCTTTGCCTGCCGAGGTTGTCCTCATTAAGGACTGACTGTGGCAAAGCTTCCCTTAAGTGTAAGACAGGAATGAGCATGTTACATGATCCTCTCTCACTGATCTCTGGCAGATGGCATGCTTCCCAGTGGGACCGGTAGGATCTACTGCCATGTCACCTTGGTGCCTCTTTGTCTTCCACCCTCAGCCTTCTAGGCCTCCAGATAGTCCTCTGGCCCGTTGTTTCCACATACAGGACTTATATTTTACCTATTTTCAATCCTGATCATTTGTCTTTTCTCTTGCAGAAACCCACTATTGATTTCTGATGCTGACATGGTTTCTTCTTCTTTTTTTTTCTTTCTTCTTCTTGTTTTATATCTGTCGGTCACTTGTAAGGGGATACAGAGGAAGCTGAAATTGACCAGAGCATTCAAACTCCCACTCTCCTAAGAAACTATGTCCCTCTTAATGCCTCACTTTTCATAGGATTCTAGAATGTTCCTTTTGATTTTTTTTATTTCATTTGATCCACAAAACATCCCTGTGATGTCAGTTCTTCTAAAACCCCCATGCTAAAGATACAGATACCACAGCTTTTAATGTTTAATGGGCTACATAAGAGAAATAGGAAATGCATCTGCCTTGTGAAGTCCCCAGTAAGCATGAAATGGTAGCTCCATTCATCGAATTGGTATTATAGAATGCTTCATTAAATATTTGTATTCTTTGTCTCACTGAAGTCTCATAACATTTTTTTCCATTTTGGAGATGCTAAACAATTGTAGACCTAGTTAGCGAGAGGTCAGGAATTGTTCTCTTATTGTGCCCTCACTGGACAGATATGTTAGTTTCTAAGCTTGGAGAATAAGCATTGTGTATCTCACATTTGTCCCGCACTGGATTGTTTGATTTGGTTTCTCTACTACTACAAAATCCAGAGCCTAATTTTTAACAAAATAAAATACAGTAAGATAAAACAAAAACCTCACCTCGCAGCTGGACAAGGCAAAACAAGAGAGGGAAAAGAGCCCCAATAGGAGACATGAGAATCAGAGACCCACCTGTTCACACACTCAGAAGGCCCATAGAAATACAAACTGAAAACTTTAATACATATTAAGAGAACCTGGTGCAGATCCATGGAAGTCCTGTGCTTGCTGCTTCAGTCAGAGCCTATTTTCAAGTAGCTAATACAGAGGCAAAGACGTTAACTAGTCATAATTTTAATCTTTTGCTTGTCTTTCATTTTGAGTGAAACAACCCAATCGATGTGAGTTATTACTTCCATCTGCAATCATACTAAGTACCTTTGGCATATCTGAGGCATGGCATGCAGTGCGCTAGGCACTGTGTGGACACTGATGGGCAATACTACCCAGCAACAGACTCTGTCAAAAGGTTTGGTGAAACGCCTTGTTATTGCTGAACCCCTCTCAACCTGCCTTAGTGATGATGTCCGTTCATAGATCCACTCAGTGCTTCGTTAGCACTTTAAATTCGAGTTTGGAGAACAAATAGGCAGCCTGAAGGCAGTGATAAGTTCTGTTGCTCCATGACTACAGTTTATAGGTGTTCAATCTCCAAGTCAGTACCAGTCAGATGTTGTCTTACCAGTAACGGGGACAGTATCATTCTTCGCATTCTGACCCATCTGATGCGACTGATTCTGAGATGGAAACTCTGCTTTCAACAGTTCAAGCAATGAGTTTTCTATATAATTCATCTAATGTGTATATTTCTCTTTATCCATGTGTATGTGTGTGTTTGTGTGTAGGGTGTCTGCAAAGGCCAGAAGGGGGCATCAGATCACTGGAGGTGTGCTGACAGGTTATGAGCAGTCTGAAGTGGCTGCTGGGGACTGAACTTGGTCCTCTGCAAATAACTAAGTGTTCTTAATTGCTGGTCACTCTCCCTGCTTCATTTATTTTCTCATTTGACTGGAGATTAGGGATAATTTGATTCAGTTTTAGTTCCTTAAACATGCTATTATGACATCCTACATTGTTAGAGAACATCATGGTTTACAAAGGCTATTCACTGACAGTATTTAGTTCCATGCAAAATTCAAGACAATCTGTGAAGTGGGTACCATTTTCCTGATTTTCTCAGTCAGGAAACAATACTTCCTTAATAATCATCCAATCAATTATTCAGCAAGCATATTTGTCACCCTGAGGTAATGGCAAGGAATCAATTACAGTCATTCTCATGAAAGGCTTATAGTCAGATAGGAGTCAGGTCCAGCTCGGCATACAGCACACATACTGCCAAAGACGTTCTGTGGGATCCGGGGGATGACAAGACCACTTGGATGGGAAAATTAAACACTGAAGAATAGGTTGAACTTAGGAAAAAATGAGTAACAGTTTAGGCACTGTCAGCAGGAGACAGACAGACAGACACACAGATACAGGAGACATTAGGTAGCATAAGAAGATGGAAGCCTTGTTGCTGGATCACTGGAGTCGGTCTTGAAGGGGCTGGTAGAAAATAAGGTGGTACTGTTTGAGAAGGCACAAGGGATTTAAACAATGGAATATGCAGAAGTGGACACAAACTCAAGTTCTCTGATACCACTGGTTCTTTTCCACCATCACCCAGCTACCTTCCAAAGCTACTGGCTTAGTATAGCTCAGTGGGCTTGAAAAGTGGACATTAGAATAGAAAAAGAACTTGCTTTTGAAAGCCATCTGTGCAAATCTTTCCGTTAACACTTGCTCCACAGGAGGGAATGTATGTCCAGTACTGTAAACCTGGTCAGAGCCCATGGCTGGAAGGTCATGGGGTGGAATCTACTACTGCTATTTTGTTAAATGGTAATGTTTTCAAACTCCCTTCTAAATGTCTATGCTTCGGTCCATAGACCTAGGCCACTGTCAACCTTGGTCAGAGAGGCAGTGAGCATCAATCAGTGAGGATACTCATAACTGGTCAAAGGGTAGAAAATAAGTGATTGAGGACTCAGCTTTAAATGAGACATGGTTATCAAAGGCTCTACCAAGGCTCATAGAGATGTGGAAAAGGGAGCAGAAAGAATGAAGAGGCTGGAAGTTGAGGATGGGGATGAGGATGAGCAGTTTGAAATGCTGTTGGTTACAATACTCATGAACCCATGGTACCCATGGTTACCTGCAAAAGACCTGTATCAGATCAAAGAAGCTCACCTTTAACTGAAAAAGCTATAGAGTTGATAACTGATAATTGTTCTTTTTTAAGGATGTGAACACTGGTAGGTTGCCTTGTTCCAGTGGTTGTCCTAAGACCTATATATATATAAAGACAGCACTTATTTGACTTGTGAGTTATTACAAAAAATAAAAGGACAGGACAGGAAGTTAGATGGGGGGCGGGGTGCTATAGGAAAGATTCAGGGGGAGATGAAGAGGGGAAATGAAGGGTGTGTATGATCATATTTCAACACACACACATATACATATATATGTATGGAATAAAATTTCAAAGAACAAATTAAAAATAAAATTGTTACTTACAAAAATGATCTGAGAAATACATGTTTTAAGGTTACTGCCCCATTTTTACAGAGATCAGCCTCAATATTTGTCATATCAAATGCAGCCTAGTCTTTCCTACACTTCTAGAATCCAGGGACGTAATAGTTGGAATGAGTGTTTTGCATTTTGACAGGAGAATCAGGTGTCCCCAAATTGCTAAGCAGTTACTTATCTCTGAACAGGTCTTGTCTACTTTATTTTAAATGGAAACATGAATCTCGGTGGATTGAAAATCAAACCAGACATACTCTCAGTCATAACAAAAATTTAAAGCAATTGATTTTGTCTCTGTGACTATGTCACTTTGTCCTCGTCTGCCTTGTTCATTACACACAATTTCCCCCTGTAGTTCAAGGGCCTAGTGGGTATTCACTGTCTGACTCAGAATCTAGAAGAGTTAGAGACAGTCAGTAGACACAAAATGATCCAAATTTTGGTAATGATATAAAGAGAAATGTAATTAATAAGTGCAATCTAGTTTTTAATTGTAAATTTAAAGAAAAAAATTTACATTTCATTTTCATGCTATAATTACTGTAAGTAGTAGAAAATATAAGTACAATCTTCAACAAGGAAAAAGAAGGCTGAAATTTAGGAATAGTCTCTACTTTCTTGTCATTTCCATTAAAGGGTCCCATTTGAGACAGAGATCTGTCACTGGCCTAAAATCCAGCTTAGGGAAGAGAATGAAATTTAGACTTCTAATTCATTGTCCATAAAAGCAAGCTCTGGTGGCTGTGTTGTGTTATATAATGGCTTTCTGGAAAGTGTTAAAAATACACAAATGAGTAGTTTTAACATGACTTTAAAAATCAGCTTTCCACTGAAAACAAAACCCCCGAGTTACTTATAAAAACATACTCTCTTAACTCTTATCCAGGAAGCATTCCTCTGTGAGCAGATGACATTCTGGCAATCTGAACTTAAGACATACTTACTTGCCACGAGGGGAGTTAGTTTTGACTACTTGGAGTTTGGTTTACATCAAGTAAACACACTTTTTGTTTTTTTTCTGTTTTAAATATTATTTTCATAATTTCATTTATTCAGGGATAATTATCTATGGTGTATAGATGAAAGAGAATCATCAACTGAGCAAATTATGGCATTCATAATTAAATGCTTCCTGTATGCAAGACTCCAACACTGCTAAAAGAAGCCATCACTCCAGTATAAAATTAAATATATTTAGCATAAAACTGCATTAAACAAACCCTTAGGGTTTTTTTTTTATTATTATTAATTCATTTGGAATGAAATCAGCAGAGTTCTGGCCACGAGTTTTTATATAAACTCAACAATTTCAGAGCTTTGTTCATGGTTTTTAAAAGCCCAGTTTAAATGGGCAATACTAGGGTACACTTGATAACTGAATGGGCCATTGTTCCATTAGAGAGGAAAATATGAGATGAGAATCCTGGCATTGAACCAAAGAACGCTGAACAGTACATTTCCCAAAAAGGCTAGCCATAATATTCAAACGTCCTAACAGAGACATGTGGCTGATTAATGAAGATGAGAATGAAATTGAAGCCAGGCTATCTGGAACCTGAAAGAGACCCAGGTTACACCAGTCAATGAGGTTTGAAGTCCTAATGAAGGGTTCTGATGAGGCAGACCTTGGTTCTTCCTTCTGTGTTCCCTAGTCAATATTTCAGACCATCAGATTTCACTTTTAAGGTGGCTCTAAAAAATCAAACTGCTCCATTCTCTTCTCTCCACAACTGGTTCCTGCTCAGTACTGAAGTCTCAGCATCTTTCTATCACAGAGGCTCAGTCTAAATTCTAATCAACATTTCCAACCTCATCTGTGTACCTCTCACAGACTCCCACTTTTTTACGGTCACTCCTTAATTTTCATTTTCTTATTTTATTTACTTAAGATTACAAACTTATTTTTATTATTGCACACCATTCATCTCACTACAATGTGTGTGTATAGATACACATATATATGTATGTACACACACACACATACACACACATGTATAATAAAGACAATGGTTTTATTGGTTCACAACTGAATCCTAGTACCCAGACTCATCTTTGGAATATGGCAAGTGTGTGAATTTGTTGTCCACCCATGTTGTCCTCCTTCAGGTCCTTGTCCTGCCTTGCCTGTTAACAATGAAAATTCCCTAACTATTCTCCTTGACTGGAGCCTGAGCTTCCCCCAGTTCATGTTCTCCACCAGGGCTCCACTGTTCTCTATAATGTAAGTAGACTCCTGTTGCACCGCCATTCAAACCTCTTCAATGTTTCTTTGTGATTAAAATGAATATCACCAAACCATAGAGTGGTAAGTGGTATCATTTTAAGCAATTCATGGAAGAACGATTATTAGTTATCATTTATTTATTTTAATGCTCATCCTTTCAGACCATCAAATAGATGGCACATTAAGCTCATGAATTTAGAGATATTACTTAGGATAAAAAAAAAATTTTAAAACCTATAAATCTATTTCGAGACAAAGAAAAAAAAACCAACGAATTTATCCTCAAGTGAGTTTGGACCATGCTGTTCTAAAGAATAAAGCCTAGTGCCACCATTTCCATTTCCCCGAGTCCTGGCTTCCCTCCCAGGCATAACAGCCACCACTTCTTGTTTTGCACTTCTTGTCTTAGTGAATTCAAACTGTTGGCACCTCTTTCTCTCATCATACAATGCTCTTCTGTTTTAGTCCAGCTGCTTCCTGGGCCTAGAATGTCACTGGTTTGTTCATTTACCCTACTATCTATCACCTGACCAGCTCATCCTTATGGCTCAGCTCAGGTAACAAGCCCCATAAGGCTTTCTCTTTGTTTCCTCTGCCCAAGTCTTGGCTAGATACCTCCTTCACTTTTGTTTCTTTACATATTTTGTTTTCACATATACTTCTTCCAAGTGGGACATTCCTAACATTAGGGGCAATGTGGTCTTTCAATTAACAGCCCCACCCTCTGTTATAAGGCATGAATGGATGTTCGGTTAAAACAATATTTATTAAGGTATTGAGAGTAATTAGTTGTGAGTTGTACTCATACTGCTCCCCCCCCAATAATACTTCCTTGTATGATGTGTATTGAGTTCATTCATTTCATTCATTCAATGGTAGATGGTTGAAGCACATAGAACTAGATGGTTAAAGAGACAAATGAAAAGGTCCTAGCAATACCTCATGCTAGGGTTAGTTGGTAGGCAAGATTTTAATCTTCATTGTTATCTTGATGGGATTTATGGGCATGAATCTCAAGGCCTGCTTGTGAGGGGTTATGTAGATTAGGCTAATTGAGGTAAGGAGACCACCCTAAAGGTAGGCAGTTCATTGTCTGGAGTCATGAACTGAATGAAAAGTCCCAGCATTCATTGCTCTTTGCTTCCGACTATGGTTGCAATGTGATCAGCTGCCACTTGCTCCTGCCTCTATACCTTCACTGTTTTGATGGAACTGTGAGCAAGAATAAAGTCTTCCCTCTTATGTTAGTATTATCAGGCATTTTGTCACAGCAACAATATAAGTAACTAATTCAATGGGAAAGAGGAAAAAAGATGAATCAAGAGTGGGAAGAAGTAAGACATAGGTAGCACTGAGAGTAATGGTTGAATTTATAGATAACAAATGCTATGTAACACCTCAGACATTGCACAGTAATACATAGTTCACAGGTCAATGGTTTGTTTAGGAAAGAGAGTGGAATCTTAATAGTGCTCTCTGTGTGCATGTGTGTGTGTGTATCTTGGAAATAGATCTTGAGGATTCTGCTTTTTGTCTTTTTCTTGGAAAGTTGAATCAATGACAATTCATGTATATCTAGGAATGCCCTGAAGGCGTTGGAGAGTAAAAGGCTATCTAGAAATGACTCAAAACTAAGCCAACTTTACATAAAGAATAAATACTAAGAGTCAGACACCCTGATGGAAGACTATCCACTATGACTGTCTTACGTAGACCATACACTGTGGAGTTAGACAGATGAACAAATTGCCTTTCATAGATTCCAGTGTGGTATTATTCAGGCCATATTCAGTGACAAAGGGCTGCAGTTAAAGAAGGAGGGTGTTGCCCAATTTCACAGAGCCAATGCTGTGAAATGTGGGGTTACATCTTTATCAGTCATACTAGACAAGGGCCTAAGAAAAGGATACTGTCTTCAGAATATTTAGTGCTTAAGAAATCACATGAAAAGCTAGCAAGAAAGAATTCTGGGAAGATAACAGAATAATAAACATCTGAAAAGTGTATCTTTCCACTTAGAAAACAATCTCCTTGGTGAATTCTGTCTGGCATGACTATTTTTGGAACTCAGGAGTTTATTGATGGCTTGAAACCTTCAGAGGAAGGCATGGACTGCAAATTGGCTAACACTCCATCAATTTGAACTCTTAGCTCAATATCAACCCCCTATTTTTCACTCTTAGTATAGGGTGGTAAGCTGTGGCCTTGTTTCAGTGGCAGCTACTCATAACGTGAAGGAGCCAACATGCATGCAAAGAAGATTCTGTCTCTAAAGATGGTCAATTTGTGTTCTGGTCTCTGATGGCTATCTAGGATGAGGCAGAGGCAGCAGTCAATATTGTTGCAACACTTGCACCTCATTGTGGTGCCCCCACCCCCTCTAAAGCAGCTGCATATACAGGTGAAATTAAAATGTCTCTTCATATGCTCAGGAGACATTCCTAAAGTATCAGCATAGACCAGAAAGCAACAGACCAACAGCCAGAACACCAAGCAAACCCTAGGAGAGGTGAAGAAAGATCTCACAGCATAGCCATTACTTTCTTCGTCTTTCAGACAAAAATACCCAGGAGAAGCAATGTAAGGGAAGAGAGTTTATCTTGGCTCATGGCTTTAGGAGATTTTGGTTGCTAATTGTGGGTAATGAAGGGCAACAAGCTTGGCTCAATCACTGATGGTGGGGGCATGAATTGGTGGCTGAATAGCAAGTGGTAGACCAAGGAGTGGGTCAGAATCAGGGCTGAGCTATAACCTTCAAAGGCCCACCCAGTAACTCATCTTCAAAAGCTGGAGCCTATATGCTACAGTTTCTATAATTCTCCCCAGACTATAATTCTCTTCAGACTATAATTATCCCCACTATCTGGGGTCAGATAATCAAATGCATGAGCCTATGAGGGATATGCACATTTAAACCTTAACACATAGTTACCACAATGTTGGATGCCAATATCTAAACTACAACAACAAACATAATAACAAAAGTCACAAGCCATATAAAAACAAACAAACAAACAATCAAGCAGAAAACAGCAAGAAGATGCCTGATTTAAAGAAAAATCAAAAGCCACTAGAAACTGTTCCTATAAGATATCTGATGATAGTTCTAGTAGGAAAAGATTTCGATTTTATTAAAAATCGAACAGCAAAAGGAACAAGTATAAAAAAGTATACAAAATGTCATGAAAAAATAGAAATATTGTTAAAGGCATAAAACCATAAAAGGATGAAAAAGGACATTTTGCAATAGAAAACATACTTTTATCAAAGGTTCACTAGAGGAATTCAGAGACAGGAGAGAAAATCAGTGACTTCGAACACTGGATGGCAGATCAGGATCAAGAAGAAAGAGTGAGCATTCTGAAAAAACTGTAAGTCGGGCTAACCCATACATTGTAGGTGTTTCATTGGAAAAGAAAAGGCAAAAGGAGAATTGACTTCAAAATCCCCCCTTCCCCCTGCCCCATGTAGAGAGGATTCTAACATACGAAAATCAAGGACACTAGGTAGTAAGCTGTATGAGGAAATTAAAAGGGTAAACACAGGAGCAGTTGTAAATGGCAGGATTATTGTACCTTTGGAGTATAGTTCTTATTTTCCTACATATTTTAAGAGTTTTGGGAAGGCCACACATTTAGGAGGTAAGACAGCACCAACAGTACAAGGTGGGCTTTAGAAACAACAAAAAAGGACACAAAGTTATGTGGTGAGAGATGGGGTAGGTCTGGGAGAAGAGTTGGGGGAGGGGGTGAACACCATCAAAATGTACTGTTGGAAATTCCCCCAAATTGTGGGGTAGGGGTAGGGGAATGTATAAAGACTTAATTCTACAATAACAGCAACAGAAAGGGGTGGGTGTAAAGTTATTAAAGGGGTAAAGGTTTTACAGGTTATACAAAGTCAGGCTGGTGAAAGTTCAATGCTGTCCTAACTTCGGTGTGTTATATGCAACACTCCATGATCATGGATTAAACCACAACTTCCAGTAAGTCTGTGATCAAGTCAATTCTCAATATGTTATCTCTTAAACCCCCAAACTTAGCAAGTTAGGCATATAAAGTTTGATTGTTGTTCACATACATAATTTTCAACTTCCTATGAATGGGTTTGTAGGAGTGTATCCACATTGTAAATCAAGGTATACTCATAATTATTTCAAATAAAAATGGAATAAACTTTCCAAAATAGAGATGATCAGAACAGGTAAATAAAAATGATGCAACTACATGGCCCTGACACGAAACTAACTTTATATCTAAAGACAAAACAGGTTGGAAGGGAAAGAATGGAAACTCCATGCCAACAGTAACCAAGTCGGAGTGCGGGGACATATGTTAATGTCAGACTATACATCTTAAAAGGTCCTAAGGGGAGAAATGTTTTACATTAATAAGAGGTTCATTACAGTAAGAGGATAGAAGACTAGTGAGTACACATGCACCTAATTTCAGATCCTCAAAACACGAAATAAATGAGAGAAACAAAGGGGAAAACAAGTCTGTAGCAAAGACCTCCCTGCCCCATTCTCAACAAGGAACAGAGCAGAGGATGCAGAGTAAGAAGGTCAGGAACATAACTAACTCCACGTAATCATCAGAACTAGTATAACCTTCTTGAAAAACCAACCTCATGTCAATAGGATACATGGCTTCCTCATTGATCTTAGAGCTTATTAGGACAGAACATATGTTAGACTACAAACTACCTCAGAAATACTAAAAAATGTTATGTAAAATATCTTTCTTGACCACAACTAGATGAAATCAGAAGTCAGGAATACAAGGAAAACTTGGAAATTTGCAGTTTGTCTAAACATACTCTCTCTTCCTCTCTCTCTCTCTCTCTCTCTCTCTCTCTCTCTCTCTCTCTCTCTCGGGCCACAGGAAATTTGAAAATACTTAGAAAAAAACAAATATTAATACCCACCAAAATTTATGGACGAGGCAAAGCAATATTAATGGGGAATTTTGTAGCTACAAATGCTTATATAAAAAGACAAGAATCACCTTAGTTCAATAACAAACCTTTGATAGGCATTGTGGTGTATACTTTGAATTTTACTGCTTGGGAGACAGGGGCAGATGGAACTCTGTGAATTTAAGGGTAGTTTTATCTACAGAGCAAGTTCCCAGATAGCCAGGACTACACAGAGAAACCCTGTCTTAACAAGCAAGCAAGCAAGCAAACAAGCAAACAAACAAACCCTTTACAAATGAAGGTAACAGAAAAAGAAGAATCATCTAAACCTAAGTCCACATTAATGAAGAATAGAGCAAAGATTATAGGAGGGCCAGCCAGATGGCTCAGTAGGTAGAGACACTCACTACCCAGACTGATGTCCAGAGTCTGATTCTTGAGACCCACATAGTGAGTCTGGCCTGACTTAGTAGTGAGGGAGACCTGACTTCTAATGGTTGTCTTCCAACCTCCACATGAATGTTATAGCACATGCAAGTGGTTGCGTCATGCCCACTCACATGCATGTGTAAATAAATAAAAGATAGGTAGATAGATAAATAGATAAATAATATGTATTTTTAAAAGTTTATTTTACATATATGGGTATTTTGTTTGCATATGTGTCTATGTACCATGTTCTTGTCTGGTGCCTGAGGAGAAGAGGACAGAGGATCCCTTGGGCCTGGAGTTACAGATAGTTGTGACCTGCAAGGTGAGTGTTGGGAATAGAACCTGGGTCCTCTTAAAGAGAAGCTAATGCTCTTAACTGCTGAACTATCTCTCTATCCCCAAATAAATACATTTTTGAAAAGACAGATTAGAGCAGAAAAAAAAGCAAAAATGGGAGCAGAAAACACAATGGAGAAAAAAAAATCAATGAAATCAAATGCTAGTTCATTAAAATGGTTAAGAAAACAGAGACTGTGAATCGAAGAGGGAAGATTCAAATTGCTAAAATCAGAAACAAATGGAGATTCCACAGAAATAAAAATGTCTATTTAAGAAAATACGATGAGCACAGGCTTTCACGTTTTCCCAAACTGATGGACCGTATAGCATGTATAATGGTTGAGCGATTGTGAACGAGACAGGACCTAGAGAGACTTCTGGGTATGTCTGTAAGAGCTTCCGGCCTGGTTAAATGAGGTACCCAGACTCACCCTAAATGTGGACAGCAGCATCTCGTGGGCAGACTAAATAGAAACATGAGCTGAGTATCAGTCCTCTTCTCTCCCTGCTTCCTGAATGTGGATGCAACCTAGCCTGTTGCCTCCAGTTCTTGCTGCCATGCCTTCTCCCCCAGGATGCACACAGTCTCAAACAGTGAGCCAAAGAAACCCTGCTTTCCTTCTGTCAGATATTCTGTGGCAGCAATGAGAAAAATGGCAGCATGGGAAGCAGGCATACCTTTGTTACCCAAGTTGGACAGGAACTGTACCTGTACCTTATTTGCTTCCCTTTGGGGGACTATGCACGATCTAGTTCATCTTCCTTGCTTCTGTACTTAAAGTTGTCAAAATTATATTATATCTGTATGCTATATATCATATATTATATATAATATGGTATATATAATATAAACATATGTGTGCATTGTTATATATGCATACATATGTATCTGTATGTATTTTTACATATGTATACATTTTACATATGTATACATTTTTATATGTATACATATGTAAAAATACATACATATGTGTATATTAGTATATGTGTACATATATGTATGTGTATATGTATGCATATGTGTATGCATATATGTATGCATGTGTGTGTATGTGCATATATGCATATATGTATATACACACACAAAGTTAACAAGGTAAATGCAGTTGTGTAAATGGATGTTGGTGATGACTATACAGCACTAGGAGTAATACTACTGAGCTATGTCATATTCATATCAGAAGTGACTTACACTACTGTCCTATTAACTGAATTCTCCAGCCCTCTTCCAGATACACAGGAAAGGGATTCAGTGACTTAGGACACCCTAGAGTATTGTGTTTAAAATGGATTCCAGATTTTACAAAATCATAAACATCACATTTCCATAAGTTTATAGTAACAGAGCAAGAAACAAAAGGCATAGACCTGTGTGTGGAGAGACCAAGGATGGTTAGGAGGTAGAACAGAGAGGGCAGAGTGTGCTCTAGGATCTTTAACTGGGGTCTCTATGAGAAGAAACGGCAAGAGAATTATAGATACACTGGGGAACCTCTGCACTGGGTGGTTTGAACTGTTAACAGGCTCTGGCCTACAGGGACAGTCTCCACTTCTTTGGTGCATGAGATGATTTAGGGTGGTGGTAATGTTGATGTGCTGTGTGAGAGTTTGTGATTTAATATGATCAGGGGTGCAGACTCTGGGCTGGTTGGTTTGAATGCTCAAAGGTGATGATTTACATAACCCCAGGAATTAACTCTGGCAAGGGTTGTGTCTCCCAAATCAAAGCCTCAAATGCCAGCCTACCCAGATACAGGAAACAAGAAAATATAATCAATAAAGGTCCAGCCTAGGTGGCACATACTTAAGCAAGTGTTTTGTAGGTATGGGAGCAAAACAGATCTTTCCTGTTGCCCGTGTCCTCAGTCCCCTCTGAAAATCACAAGAATCGAGCCTTATAGTGGTTGAGCAAAGATGGCTGTAGAATCTTACAATGCTACAAGTGAGTTTGTTTTCCTAAATCCACCTGTAAGGTCAAAGGCCACACCAGGAAAGATAATAATTTGTCTTGACTAGTACTTTGGCACCAAAACTTGAAAATGAAGTCATTTTCTTTGCTTCGTTTAAGTGGAAGAAAGTTTGAACACACTATGTATTTAGGAAGTGGGATTATAATGACAATAAGTAGAACACATTTAAATCTCTTTCTGCTCAGTATCATTCATCTGAGAGACTTTATGTAAAGCACTCTTTGAAGGTACCCTTCAAAGTATTGTCCTGTGGAGCTTTAATAACTTTTACAGCTGCTCATACACATCTGCAATGCCACCACCAATCCACCGAGCATCCTACAGAGCTGTCACTGTCCCCGGGCAGTATCTCCGCATTGCCTTTCTTATAAAGGATAATAGTCCTGTACAATTTTCCAGTTACTAATAGCTTCTTTCTTTCTCTTTCTTTCTTTCTTTCTTTCTTTCTTTCTTTCTTTCTTTCTTTCTTCCTTCCTTCCTTCCTTCCTTCCTTCCTTCCTTCCTTTCTTCCTTTCTTCCTTTCTTCCTTCTCCTCCTCCTCCTTCTTCTTCTTTTCTCCTTCTTCTTTTCTCCTCCTTTTCTCCTTCTCCTTTTCTCCTTCCCCTTTTTCCCCTTTCCCTTCCTCCCCTTATTCCCCTTCCCCTTCCTCCCCTTCCTCTTTCTCCCCTTCTCCTTCTTCCCCTTCCCCCTTCCCCTTCTTCCTTCCCCTTCTTCCCCTTCTCCTTTCTTCCCCTTCTTCCCCTTCTTCTTTCTTCCCCTTCTTCTCCTTCTTCCCCTTCTTCCCCTTCTTCTCCTTCTTCCCCTTCTTCCCCTTCTTCTCCTTCTTCCCCTTCTTTCTCTTCTTCCCCTTCTTCTTCCCCTTCTTCCCCTTCCTCTTCCCCTCCTCTTCCTCCTCTTCTTCCTCCTCCTCTTCCTCCTCCTCCTCTTCCTTCTTCTTTTGATAGTTTTTATCTGGAAGTGATATCAGCCAATGTGATGCCTTGCTCCAGTCATTTAACCCCAGGTCTTAATCTCATTACAATGTAAACTAGAAATACAGGTTGTCACTCCTTCAAGAGGATGCAGGTATGCAGTTTCTGGGAGACAGCATCTTGAGAGCCATTCCTCAGGTCTGCATAGCTGTGAACTTCAGAGTCCATTTATTTATAGCCCTCAATGTGCCCAAAGGCTATAGGCAGTAGCATTTAAAAAGAGGGAAGATGGGTAGCAAACTGCAGCTTGTAGACCACAGAAACTCTGCAACCCAGGTGGGTGCAAGGTTGCTGGGTGTTTGTTTGTTTGTTTGTTTGTTTGTTGTTGAGGTTCTCACTGCTGCTTTTGGTTCCTGGAGGAATAGAAAGGAGCCCCCAGAACTATAAAACAAAGTTACATTTAAACCATTCAGCTGTGGGATTTTGTTTATTCAAACCCTAGAAAACAAATACACCATCATTAAAATGAGTTCTGGTTTCTGGGTTCTTGGTTTTTAACTCTTAGTGATATTTCATTTTGCATAAGGGAAAAAATCTTATATTTTATTTCTGTCCAGAAAAGCTTATATAATGCAAATGACATTTTATATATTGTATTCTCTCTGGTACTTTCAGTACAACCTAAGCATGCCCTCTGTCAGAACCATCCTCTCAGAAAGGTTATGGGATTTGTGTGCATTCACTCAGAACCTGTCATGAGGTAAATGTCCTATTCACAGACCTCTTCAAGACAAGCCCTTTCTACCCAGAATTCCCTTTGAGACTGCTGGGTGACTCTGTGAGGTACTTTTTAAGTGTTTAATCAGTTCCATCCCTCGGTAGGGAGGAGCCCTAGGCATGGCCTTAAGGTCCTGGGCCTTGCCTTGTTTCTGAAACTTCCCACAAAGCTCTGTCTTTGACTTATTTTTTTTTGTTTGTTTTTGAGGATTTAATAAAAAGTCTTCTAGTCTTCCTATGGGATTATTCACTGGGTCATATTTTCCTGATAGCTCTCTGGATAAGAGCTCTACCCAGAAGCTATTTTTCAAATATTCGATTAATTTAGCATCTGGAAGGATTAAGAAAGTAAGCCAACTATCTATCTATCTATCTATCTATCTATCTATCTATCTATCTATCTATCTACACACACACACACACACACACACACACACACACACACATCTACAGCTATTGGTACTTCACAGTCTACTCTACCAGTTTCACGGGACTTCAGCATTCTGCATGCAAATCTCAAGGCATGGTTAGGCACAGTATTTTATACCATAAGCAACACTTGCTGGGAGTCCCCACCATTGTGTCAATGGGAGTCTCCTTTGTGATGCCTTTTCTCACACTGCCTTACTCTCCCTGGCCCCAGTGACAGCCTGTTCATGAAGTCCAGGCTTCCGTTTACACTTGCTACTGTAAGCTTCTACCCAATATTTTCTTTGATGCCAACAAGAATGTCACCAACCCTTTTAATCAATACCCTTTAGAGACTGAAATGGCTGTAACAATTTATCCAGGTACTAAAATTTGTTGCAGTCATGGTTGCTATTTAAAGTAATATTGAAAAAGCACAATCAACCCAGAGGTTTGCTCCCGTGTCTGATGGTTGATGCCTTGAGAGCTTTGAGAAAATAAAGTCAAAGACTTTAAAATACTTACTCCTTGTATTGTTATGCATGACTTTGGAAACTTATATATGATATTTAAAATGACAAAGGGAAAGAAACCTACTTCTAACAACTGAATCAGATACTTTTAAAGCATAACAGTTAGTACGTAGTCTGCAGATATGAACAGAATAAATCATCTCCCTAAGACTATATGTGTCAGCAATTTGAGATGTAAAATAGAAATCAACAGCTAATAAGAGCTTTTAATAGGCTTGTAATGCTTATGCCATCTCTTTATAGTTCCCTAATAGTTAATCAGGTAACTCTTTTTGGGTTTATTCTAACTAATGTCTATATTCCTCTTTCTATCTTCCCTTTCTCAAGAGAACCTTCTTTACTTGGTAATCAATTTCAAGATAGTTGTAAGATGAATCATTAGAAGGTATTTAAGCATAAGAGAGAACTGTAATTTTGAGATGAGTACAGGGTTGGGGACAGCTTAGTTGCAGTGTACATCGTATGTAGGGGACCCTGGATTTAGGTCACAGAGCTGTAAAGGAAAAGGAGCTTGTTGTTCCCGAGGCTGTGTATAACGATCCCTCTCTTCCCTCCCTGTCCTCTGTCATGCCTGTTAACAGGAAGTTCTTAGTAAATGACAGTATCATTTTGGGATTTGAGTCTATTCACTTCTCATGAATGCCCACTAAATACTTTTTAAGTTACCCTAATCATATCCAGAATTTAATGAAAAATTAAACATTTCATTTCGGAAGATGAAATGAATCCTATTGTCCCTGGTTTCAGAGGGTTTAAGTGTCTATGACTTCAGGGAAGGTGTGGCAGAGGAGCAGAAAGCTTAGAGATTACACCTCAACTGCACACAGGAAGTAGAGTGAACAGTAAGGCTAGAAACTCTCAAATCTCTCCCACTGTGGGTAGGGTGGCTGGGAATGCTGAAAGTTCCAACAGGGGGAATATTAGGCAAGGTGGCTCTGGCTACAGCGGCTCGGCTCATTAAAGGCCTTCTCCATGGTTCCTCACAGCGGGGGGGCCCCAATGACCTGAGAAAGTCCTTGGGTTTCCAAAACCGCTTTATTGGCATGATGGATGATGGTTGAATCTGGATGTGCACTCCTGTGAAACTCAGGGCAGACCTGAGTTAAATAGGGAGGGAGAGAGGGGGAGGGGCTGGGGAAGAATGCTTAATTGCCTCTGCCCTCTGGCCTTTAGGCATCTCATTAGTATGTAAATCTCTCTAGGGCCTGATGCCTGTAGTCACACCCTCTACCTGTGCTCTTTGGGCGGGGCTGCATTGCCCTGAACATGACTGAACTGTGCAGGTCAATGGAGTTCCATGCCACGTGTTAGGAGCCTAGATTCTGGGAACGTGGTGGAGATGCCCATCCCTTACAGGCAATGGACACCTGTTGGGTCTCCAGGCTTTCCAGCCAGCACTTTGACCAAAACCAAGACCCCTTTCACAGCCCTAGATTCCCTCATTGGTGAGCTTCCTCCAGGAAGACCCTGTATCCTAAAAGTTTCATAAGCTCCCCCAAACTGTGCCACCAACTGAGGACCAAGTTATCAAATATGGGACTCTCTAGGGAACAGCTCTTATTCAAACCACAACGCAAAATGGCAACTAACAATCCAAATGACTCCTTTGGATTTCTACCCTTTGAAGGGGTGTTTGGACAACAATATCGTTTCATGGAGAGAAAGAAAAACATAAATTAGAGGTATCTATATTGACAAGTAAGGAGCTAGAAGAAAAAAATATGCTTATCAGTTAGCAAAGAGTTCTTCCTTTAGTTTTAAAATTGTCAAATTACAGAAGGTCTTTAAACTTCCGGTTTTGCTCAAAACCCTGGGATGTGGGTGTAAACCATATTGCGGACAAACAGGATCTAGTTCAAGATACTGAAATGTCTTCAAACTGCTATGATTCATTCACTGGGTCATATGGGAATTCAGACAGATAGAAAAGTAGATTACAGATCTCTGTATGATGGAATGCTCATTTTATTAGGTGCAACAGACTACACTAAAATTTTACCCCCGGGACTATTCCTAAATAGGTCTCATCTCAGGGCTTAAACAATGGATACTTGTCTTTTCTACTTAAGCTATAATTCTACATTCTCTGTGCTCATTCTCAGAACACTTACTTAATTCGAAAACTAAGTGATCAACATAGGAGTCATCAAGAGATGTAATTCTACCCTTTGTGATGTAAAAGACAAAACTATTCAGTGAGACTGTCAGAAATCAAGTTTTCCACAAAGGATTTGGTTTTTTTCCCCAAGGGTACTACCATGGTGTGGGAGGAAAGGTGACCTATCCAGGAAGAACATTTCCCAGTTGTTACTGCATTCAGTGGGAACATCAGACAGAGATCTGGTGTGGAGGACGTTTGCACAGCTGATGAATGCTCCATCCATGCCTACCCATGCAAGTTTCTCAGATACTCCTATATTTTCCCCACCAGTGGCTAAACACCACGGCTGACACTTGAAGTCACAGTATCCAAATGAACTCCTGGGATTCTGCTGAGCTACTAGACTGATAAGAACGTGTTTGCTTCTGAAGCAAATATTTATAGTAACAAATAAGCAGAGGCTGGGGAATAGTTCGGTCAGTAAAGTGTTTGCTGTGAAAGCATTAGGACCTGCATTTGGTCCATAGTGCCCATGTGAAATTATGAGGTATGGGTGATGCATCCTTATAATCCCAGTGCTTGGGAGGTAAAGGCAGGAAGAACTCTGGGGCTCTTTGTCTAGTCAGCAAGCCTCAGATTCTAGTGAGAGGTCTTGGTTCAACAAATCCAGTGGAAGGATCCTGAGGCATGATATCAGAGGATGATGTCTGTCTCTCACACACATACATACCTGCACTTACATTTGCATCCCTACACTTGTACATACACTATATCCTGTTGTGATAAAAAGCTCTAACCAAAGCAACTTAAGGGAGAAAGATCTAGTATGGTTTATTGTTCCAGGTTTCAGTTCATCATGGTAGAGAATTCAAAGGAAAGAGAAGCTTGAATCAGCTGGCCACATGGCATCCATAGTCAGGAAGAAGAGTGCAATGAATGCTTGTGCTCAGCTCGATTCCTACTGTTTATATAGCTTAGAATTCCAGCCCAGGGAATGGTGACACCCACAGTGGGCAGGCCTTCCCAAGTCAATTAACCTAATGAAGACCCCCTTCCCCCAACATATATACAGGCATGCTCATCTCTTAAGTGATTCTAGAGGTCATCCAATTAACAACTAAAATTAACTATTACACACACACACACACACACAGAGAGAGAGAGAGAGAGAGAGAGAGAGAGAGAGAGAGAGAGAGACAGAGACAGACAGAGACAAAGACAGAGAATTGGAAAGAAGAAGTTGTTAATATATAACAACCTAACTGACTTACTAATTAAAGAAACATACATTAAGCTAATAAATGGAGAAAGAGAAGTACTTTAAGCATGAATAAAGTATAAGCCCTCTGGAAAGAAAGAGTCTTTGACATGGCTAATACAATTCTCTAAATATTAAATACATCTATATATTACTAGTCTTTCTTCTGCTTTATATCACTTCACATTAATCTACTTTAGAGTCCCTAGCATATATAAAGCACATTGTACTTCATACTGGTCTTATTCCTTCAACGGACTATGCACCTCCTGAAGACAGAAGTCATGGTCTTTGTGCTCTTGTTTTCAGTAGCCAGTATGGTGCCACAACTAGTGTAGGCCATGCTAGTGTAGCTGCATGCTAACTGACATGGTTGCTAGGTGACAGGCAGACACAATCGAGAGAGATAATCTCAAAGCTTTTATGAAAAAGAAAAGCTAAATAAACCAGTTCTATAAATGTGGATAAAAGACAATTGAGAAGTCATCTATGCAAGTACACAACTCAGTGGTTTTCAGTGGAGAACTGTAAAAATATTCCCATAATCTAATTTTAGAACTTTTCCACCATCTAATAAAGAAATCTCTCACCAATCATGCCTCGTTTACCCGCTGCACATCCCTAGTCCTAGGAGATTGTGAATTCAGTTTCTGTCTGTATATAGACCTGCCTCATTTGGACACTTCATGTAAATGGAATCATAATCATATAATCCATGGAATTTTTAAAACAAGAATTTTATCTTCTGGCAAATGCTGATTATCTTTTAAAAATACAGTTGAACATTATCAAATGTGATCTTAAATGTGTGCAAAAGCATAGCATACTTGGAGAGCTTGTCTTCTTTCTGTGTGCACGACGCCCCCCCCCCCCCTCATGTGTGTGTGTGTGTGTTTGTATTATGGTCAGTTGTCAACTTGAAGAAATCTAGGGAAAGGTCAATAACACAAGGACAAGGTAGGGTTTTGCATGACTGAATGGCTTTGAGTCAGCGGTTAGAGGAGCACCCTCACCCCACCCCTTCCTATTGATTTGAGTTATCTGCAGATCTCCAACAGTTCAAATCATAACTCTCCATCAAAGGAGTCTTACTTTCTCTGACTATCTGAATGGAGGGATCCTACAAACAAAGGGCAAGGTGGGGCCACAAAGGCAGATGTCTGGGTCGGTGAATAAAGGCAAGAACACTACCCTCTTTGCTTGCATCGTGCATAGAAATGAAGGAGAAACCAAATTACACATGGAGTGCTGACTCACTGAGGATCGTGTGGTGGCTGTTCATGGAAGCTCGTGCTAAGTTAGTACATGCTGCACGATCCGTTCCAAGAAAAACGAACGGAACGTTATCCACTGCAGAGGAATGACTGTGTCTTTACTTCTGAATTTACAAAATTGTAAGAGAAAATTCTGAGTCATGAGAGAAGGAGGAGGGTGCTTTGCTAATCTGTTGCAGGCTTACATGGAGACAAGTCTATCCCAATGGGCTAAGGAAGTAAGTTAGGGGACACTGCTAAGAACTCAGGCCTGAACTCGTCTTCAGAGATAAACAAATACTTGTTGTCAGTTGGTGTGTAATTCCAGATAAATTAGAAGGCACAACATACTTCTGACATTTTTTTTTTTTTTTTTTTTTTTTGGCAATGCAAAGGCCTGTAACTAGTGTGTTGACTCTTATGGTTCTGGGCAAAGACTTCCCCCACCCCCGCCCAGGTTGGGGGAGTAGAATATAGCTCACTAGAAAGCAACTGTATTGATGGAGAAGCAGAATTATTTATGAAGTAGAACATAGGCTTTGGATATGGGCTGTCACAGGTTTAATTCTTGTACCAGTTAAACAAGTGTTTATTGAGAAACTGCTAATTAAATTGAGACATGAAAATGTTGACACTCAACTCCAAGAAAATAAAAATAATGTTTTAATTTAGTTCACTATAATTAATCCATGTTAAACACTGCTGTGTGTGCCGGGCATTCGGCAAGAACTAAACTCCTAATTCTCATGAAGCTTATGACTTAGTAGCAAGAGAGAATTAAAAACAAGTCAGCTGGACAAACTGTTCATCAAGGATAGATGCAATTTGCAAGAACAAAGAAGGGGAGGGGATAAAAATATGTTGTAAAGAGAGGAACTTGTTACTTTATTGCGGGTGGGAAAACCTTTGCAATGTGTAAAGCGGTGTCTGGGAACAGAGCAGTAGAATAAAGTGGGTCTCTGGGTTGCTTGGGGACACAATGGCTCTGAGGTACTACTGAACTTGGCACTTTCCCTCACAGAATTGTGCTTTCCAAGTTCATTGTAGCTGAAGAACTGGGGTAATGCCCTGAATGGTAGAAAGGCAGGCTAGCAAGACTGTAGCAACTGCTCATGCTGACCTTCGACTGCTTCATAATGCCCGATTATCAATGACATATGAGATATAAATTGTGGAAGGTTGTGGGGAGAAGTCACCCGTGATTTCAAAGGACAGGTCGCACTAGATTAAAAACAGATCTTCAGGAGGACAAGGTGGAATGTTATGCTTTCTTGCATTTTATTTCTGCCTCTCAGTAAGATGCTTCAATATGAATCCTGGTTTTGAATAGTCTTGGCAATGGCAGAGGCTTATCATTTACCAATTCAAGTATTAGTTAAATGTCTCAGTCACAGACCTCACTGTTGTTGGGAATCCACCTCTGTTCCATGCGTTATTTCCTCTGCTTCATGAATAAACAAAGGGCTATGGGAGGGAGTTGCATACAACACAGGACAGGGAAACGGAAGGCTGTTGGGTTTCTTCCCATGTGGCACTACTGGAATATCACCGTAACTGTTAACTGCTAACTGATAATTTAACTTCAAGGGTTTCCCCCCCACCCCCACCCCAATGCTATGGAAGAAAGAACTTGGATAAAAATAGCTGCTTCCATTGTGGCTGCTAAAGCTTATTGTTGCAGCCAGAACCTTTACTGAATCAAGATCACCTGTCTTTGAAGAAAGTCTGCTCTCTTTGATGTAAATGTGGGTTCTTTTAGCTCTGGGAGAAAAGGAGTCTACTTTGGATGAGGAGAAAAGTGTTTTCCCTGAGTACATTAGAGACAGCTGGAGTAATATTTGGTTTTTATTTCTCTTAAATGCTGCCAGATGCTTATTGGAATAATGAATGGAGAAATTAAATGAATGAACATTATCTGGGTTGAGGTGTGGGTCAGAATCCTCCTAAATAATTCTAAGTAAGCTCTGGCTCCCCTAGGAGTATAAAAATGCATCATGAAGTGGGAATACGTTTTCATAAAGAAGAGGAAAGCCTCAGAGTGTAGCCTTTAAGGGATCCTAGGAGATCCTGGTTTCTCCACATGAAGGTAAAGCAGGTACCCTTGGCACATTCACTTTGAGTTTAATTGTGCTAGACTTTCTAGAAGAAACTGGATATCAGTAAAAAAAAAAAAAAAAAAAAGAAGCAAGACTTTAGTGGTTTAACTTAGTGCTGCTATGTTGAGTTGAGTTTCCCAAGTCACAAAACCAGAACAATAGGCTGCCAGGAAGACAGACAGTGGGATCAGCTCTCATAGATCG
Source organism: Arvicanthis niloticus (assembly GCF_011762505.2). NCBI lineage: Eukaryota > Metazoa > Chordata > Mammalia > Rodentia > Muridae > Arvicanthis > Arvicanthis niloticus. Next base: position 14,202,689 of record NC_133429.1, on the reverse strand, counting down.
AGGCCTGGGTTATAACAGTGTTTTGCAATGAATATTCCCATCCACCAGTCGCTCAACTACAGCAACAAACCCCCTGCCAAATAGTATTTTTTTTTCTGAAGCCAGCAAACATGGTGAATTCCCATGGGTAACTTATAAATGGAGCAGCTGCCTCTTGTTCCCACTACCTCTTTGTAACCTTTGATTTTGTAGTAAATGTGTACTGAACTAACAGCTCACGGACATCACATTTCCATATGCTTGTTTGCCACCTGTGTACATCTTTATGTCTCTTGTGGAGAGTTGTCTTGTTCAAAAATATTTGCTCAATTTTTAATGGGAATGCTTGTTTCCTGACTGTTTTATTCATCCTTATGTACTCTGGATCTAGTCACTCCTCAAATATGTTACTTAGTAACATACACTACCAGTCTTAGGTTTGTTTTCTCATTTTTCATAACTTAAAAAAAAAACAGATGTTCTGGGTAAAGGGAACATTCATCCACTGCTGATGGAATATACATTTATGCAGCCGCCTTGGAAAGCAGTGTGGCAGTTCCTTGGGAGGCTGGGAATAGATCTACCTCAAGATACAGCTATACTTTGGTCATATACCCAAAGGACTCTACATCCTACTATAGAGGCAATGACTCAACCTTCTTCACTACTGCTCTATTCATAACAGCCAGAAATTGGAAACAACCTAGATATTCCAGATATAGATGGATGAATAAAGAAAACGTGTTGCATTTGCATACTGGAATATTACTCAGCTGCTAAAGATATCATGAAATTCATAGGTAAATAGATAGATCTAGAAAAAAACATCACCCTGACCCAAAGAGACAACACATATGATATATATTCACTTACATGTGGACGTTACTGATAAGTCTTCAATAAGCAGACTACAACCTGTATAACCACATACGTTAGATATAAAGTAAGGGTCTGGGGGTGGGGGAAGGATCTCCCTAGGAAAGGGTAATTTACTAGATAGTTATAGATAGAATTGGGGTCAGGGGGAAGTGGAACAGAAAGATCTAAAGAGGGTGAAGAAACAGATGGGCAAAGAGAGCAGATATGGAGAGGCACAACTAAACTTAAGGGCCATTTGTGGTGTCTTAAGGAAAATTAATACAGTAGAAGTTTCTTAAAAGACATACAGTCATGAAAGAAGTCTAAATTGGAATCACTAAATAGGGGAGACAAAGCCCTAATTAAACTTCTCTTGCCACCAAACAAAATCTCCAGGGCTGGGAATGGGTTATATCTAATCAAATTCTTGCCAAAAGGGGTCCCATATGAAACCTCAAATAACCCAGGCTATTAACAAGGTTATTGGTTGTTCTCAACAAACTGATTATAAGGCCCTATTAGTGAAGACAACACCTATGTTACTCACTAGCATGGAAAAGTAGAATTGATACCTATGTAAAGTCTTTACCATCTACTGTCTAGTAGGGTCTTTCTCTTAGAAATGTTATATTATAGTTAAGAGTTTTTTTTTTTTTTTTTTCATTTATTTTCATAAACCATTTGAGTTAAGTTTTCGCGTAGTCTCCAGATGTCAACTTGACATAGCCTAGAGTTCTCTGAGGGAGTTTCAGTTGGGGAAATTGCCTTACTCAGATTGGCCTTCAGCATGTTTGTGGGACATGTTCTTAATTGTTAAATGATATAGCAGGGCCTTGCCCACTGTGGGTGGAGCCATCCCTAGGCAAGTGGCCCAGGGCTGTGTAAGACTGGCAGCTGAAAAGTGGCTCCCAGAAAAGCCAGAGAAGTGTTCCTTCATTGTTTCTATGTCAGGCTCCTGCCTTGAGTTCCTGACTTTGGTGATAGACTGTACCCTGGGAGGTAAAACAAATCCTCTCTTCCTCTATGTTGTTATTGGTCAGAGTGTTTTATCACAGCAAGAGGAAACAAACCCATGGTGTGAATATAGATAACTATTCTTCTTTTTAAAAAAGGCACCTAATTTTCCAATAATAATTCTTGAAAATACTTTGTTTTCCCTCACTGAAATGCATCTCTGTTTGAAATCAATCAGCCACATATGTGTGGGCTTATTTCTGAATCCTACATTATATTCCACTGGTCTGTTTATCTTTACATGGATACAAAAGCCTTATATACTGTGATTTTAGAATAAGTCACTGCTGTAAGCATAGCAACTGTAACTTTTTAAAGTGTTTTTTTTTTCTCCTTTTTAATTCTGCATCCTTTGAGTTCTATCAGTTTGCTAATTTCAACAAAAGTCTGCTAGAATTTGACTCAATATAAAAATTATTATCACTCTGGTTCTTTGTTCTTTGATGACGTGGGTTTACCCAAGGCTGAGTCAGATCATTTGGGTTTCAGCTTAAAAATAACCTCCTCAGAGGTTATGCTATGTAATTTCAATTACTATTCTTCACTTCCCCATTTCAAACATTTTACTCGATTGACTTCAAGTATTAATCATCATCTGAGATTAGCAGTGTCCACCTGTTTACAAAGTTGCTCATCTGTTTTTCCAAACTGGGAATATAAGTGCTAGTAGGCTTCATTTGTATTACTCTATTTGGATCCATGAAGCCAAAAAGTGCCTTTGAGGAACAAACAGTAAACATCTATCAAATGAATCATTGACTATTTGGCAAACTCATTTCTCAGTGAAGGCTGAACATGCTAACCTGAACAAAGCTAACTTATTTCCAACAGGGTATTTCTCTGTGAAGGATGGTGGGTAGGTGAGGGGGACTTGAATGTCACTAAGAGATGCAGCTCTCCAAAAGGTTGCCAGTGGTATTTGTTGAGCTAGTTATGACACTCCAGAAAAAAAGGCAACTTTAAAAGTCACTCAACTTGTTATTTATGCAGCATTATTTAAAAGGGATCAGGTGAGCCACCTGTGATGACAAACACCTTTAATCCCAGTACTTGGGAAGCTGAGGCAGGAGGATCTCTGAGTTTGAGACCAGCCTGGTCTACAGAGTGAGTTCTGGGACAGCCAGAACTACAAAGAGAAACCTTGTCTTGAAAAACCAAACCCAAACCCAAACCCAAACCCAAACCCAAACCCAAACCTCAACCCCCAACCCCCAAACCTCCCAACCCCCCCCAAAAAAACCCCCAACTCCTCCCAAACCCCCCAAAACCCCCAACCCCCCCAAAACCCCAAAACACCCAAACACCCAAACAAATACCCAAACAAATACCCAAATACCCAAACACCCAAACACCCAAACAAACACCCAAACACCCAAACACCCAAACAACACCCAAACCCCCAAACCCAAACCCAAACCCAAACCCAAACCCAAACCCAAACCCAAACCCAAACCAACCAACCAACCAACCAACCAATCAACTAACCAGATAAAAGGCAGTGGCCAGGTGCATGTATCTCAGGTTAGAATTACTTCAACTATCTTTTGGGACGGGAATAAGTTAGAACAAATAAAAAGTTTCTAAAAACATTTAAAGGCAAACAGAGGAAAGCTTCAGGATGAAGAAAAAGCCTAGGTATTTCCAAAACAATACTTAATTTAGTGATGAATTAGCTATAGTTATGACAGAGACAACAATTAGGAAGTATTGTTTTATTGTGCGTGTTTAAAGTAAGAACTAAGAAAATCTGTTTATTGAATCCAATCCATGACTCAAATGCCTGATTAAGAGTTTAACCTTGGAAAGCTCATTCCATTTCACAATTAGAAAGCCAAAGGCTATCCGGAGATCTCTAGTCCCACACAAGCAGAATTTTATCCATTGAGCTGTTTCTCTTGCTCAGAACCTTTGTTCAACACAATCAATCCACCAAATCTGGATGGGCATGAGCCACAAGTTAGGAATTGGGCTGAATGATGAAGATAAGAAACAAAAATAGATTTCCAAACTTTTAAAGAAGCCACAGGGTTTATTGAAGGGAAAACCACCACAGAAACCTCATAAATCATGAAAATAACGATCTCCCCTCCTTTCTGCTCCTGTTTTCTGTGGTTTTACAGTGGCCCTCATTCAATATTTAAGCCTTGAGGTCACAGTGGGCTTAGCTTTCCCCTTGCTCAGCCCAGTGACTCACAGGCAGCAGCTACAGAACTAGTATTCTATTCTTAGCCTCTTGAAACCTGATTATTCTAAGAAACACTTTCTACTGGAAACATGGTAATCATGTTTAAATATAACTCTCCCTGATCAATCTAAATCTCCTGATTTTCATAACCAAGTTTCTGTTTGTTTAGATGTGGTGATTTCTTTCTCTAAGTTGAGCCACATTTTAATGATCCTAGTTGACTTTAACATGGAAAGTACGTGTGTGTGTGTGTGTGTGTGTGTGTGTGTGTGTGTGTGTGTGTGTGTGTTTGTATGTGTGTGTGTCTGTCTGTCTGTCTGTCTGTCTGCCTAAAGCATGTAGCTCTTTGAGTGAAGATCACTGGCCAACCTAGTTAGAGTTCTTCTTTCCCCCAATTCTGTCTGCAGTTTCTAGGTGTTGTAGAGGTACAATGTCAAGATTAGAACCAACAAGTGATTATACTCCCAATTCATGGTTATGCAATTATAGTAGGGACAGTGAATGCTTCCTATGTACCAAGAACCTGGCAGCACACATATTCCCCTTGATAGTTGCATCACTCCTATAAGGTAGAGATTCTACTTTCTCATTTGAACAAAAGGTCTCAGGTGGGTTAAGTAAATTGTTCCAACTGTATCATTAAGTAAAGGAACCAGGACTATGCCTCAACTTCATCTTTTTGCTCACAGATGATGCACTTAGCTACTATATTAATATTAAACACATTTTAAGCTAGAAAAAAATACTAAGATTAAAATCAAGAATCATTTCTATGTCCTATGTAATCCCATTTTTCCAGTTTTTCAGTAAATTGGGTCAATAAGGCTGCAATGGTTCATTATCTGTCTTCATACCCATGTCTGATTTCAAAACAAAAAAACCCAAGCCGTTTGTAAGTAACATCTGCCTCTGTGGAGTTGGAGTTGTTAATATAAACCTATAGATGATCTTCCAGTTATTTTTGTAATTTTGACCATAGGTAATTCATTCAATTTCATTTTTGTAGGTTCTGAAGAATAAGGAGTTTGTGAGTTAATATATAATATAACATGTCAATGTAATATGAAATATAGGCTTAATTTTCACAGAAAACCTTCGTTTAAATTACTTATCTCTTTTTTCCTTCTTTCAAACTATAATAAAAATGAACATTAGTATAAATATGACTCTCTAAAACTTTTCCTGGTCTTAGGTTTCTATCCCATTCCTTTGTAGAACTATGTTTTTCTGTTTCTGTCATTCACTACATAACTGTAATGATCAAGTGCCTAACTTTCATGGTAAATGGTTTTCCAGTTTTCCAAATAACTTGTTCTGATGATAGAATTTAAGACAGATCTACATGCATATCCCAGACTCAAGAAAAAGATAATCAACCAATTCAATTTCTCAAAATAAGTAATAAAAAAAAACCTCTATGCCTCCCCCCACACACACATTTTGGTTGAGCAATTGAACTTTATTTTTGATATTAACTGTTTGACATCTCCCGCCTACATAGCTTCGGGATGGGTATTTGCTTTATTGATTTCTTGTCTTCCCTAGAAGGAACAATGAATGCTTTGGACCTATTGCTGTTCCCGTCTTTGGTGGGCAAATCACAGTTCCTCCAGTCTGTTTATTGAATTTGCCTTCATGGTCAATACAGATGGCTGTAATCAAATCAATTCTGGAAAAAGCTGCACTGAATGCTGAGAGCCCATATGAATGGACCAGCCTAAAGATGACAGAATCTATGTAGCTGCCAGATAATTATTATGATGCACAAAATGAAAAAAAAAATGCTTTAATTAATTTACCAAGAGGGAAGACACTATATCAAAAAGACTAAAATTAAAAAATATAACCAAAAGCATTAAAATCCCTAACGAGTTAGGCCTGAGGGAAAGATTTCTAAAGGATGCCCAAGTGACTTCACACAGACCTACAGATCAAGCTAATGAGTGGTTGCTAAATAGGACAACTGCAGCTCATTATCCTTTTAGAAGGACTTGAATTATAGATAATTATAGGTAAACTATCACTGCCATCTGAAATGAGATGTAGATGACACGTTGGGCCTTTGTTTTCTCCTACAATAACACTGAGCATCCGCTAAGTTCAAATTTGCAAGTGAATATAAAAAAAAAAATGGACCAAAACCCAGCGTAACAAACCCATATGGGGCACCTTACAATTTGCTTGCAGGATAATTTTGTTTTGTTTGCATATTTACAAATCTCTTTCCTAATAAAAGAAAGCTAGAGAAAAGTAAAAAGGCTCATGTCCACCTGTTCTGCAGGATTTAAGCAAGCAATACGTTGGTTTGAGAATAACGTTGCAGTAAGGTAGAGAGAGTACATAGAGGTAAGGATTGCTTGTTCTCCCTACGGGCGATCCTTGGTTTGGTTTGGCGCTTGAAGGTGAAAGCTTAGAGATGAAGCTTGCCTGTCCAAATTTTAGATACCAGTCTGATGTGGATGTAAAGACTGGGAAAAAATACAGGTGCTATTTGATGATGGGATGACTTCATTAGATTTCACTAGACCCATAGAACGGAAATATACAGGTACCCAAAGAGGATTTGTTGGGTATTGTGCTACTTGTTCAGGAGGTTAAAAAGGTAGGTGATATGCCAATGGCAAGCTGAGGAGCCAGGAAAGCTGGCAGTGTGATTTAGTTTGAGCACGGACGCCTGGGAAGGAGAAGAGCAGATGGTTTATACCCTAAAGTCCAAATGTTGAAGAACCATCAGGTCTGATGTTCAAGGGCAAGTGTAGACAGACTTCTCAGCTCAAGAGAGAACGAATTCATCCTTTCTCCTTTCTCCTTCATTTTTACTTGGCTCTGCAATAGAATGCATGCCTATCTATTCCATTGATAAGAGCAGAGCTTCACTTAATCTACCGATCAAATGCTAATCTCTTCCAGAAGCACACATACAACTAAAAACAGTAGTTCACCAGTCATCTAGTAGTTTAATTGAACTGACACATGAAATTAACTACCACACCAGACCAAAACAAACAAACAAACAAAATTTCAGGAAAAACTGTTTTCTTTAAAGGCACGAGTTATCCCCCTATAGTAAGAAAATACTGAATAATAATTATCTACTGGTTTCTACACCTCCTCGGTATAGAAACCAGTAGATATATACCTTAGGATATGGAAAATATGCCATGAGAAATCCTACGACTTGCCATTCACTCATTCATTCAAAACCATATGCATGGAAAGTAAATACACATTTACTCACTCATTAGATCATTAAAAACAACTGGACATATACTATAAGCTATGAATCAAGGGAATTGAAAAGACCTGTTTTTTCTTTATGGAGTTTAAAACTAGTGAGAAAAAATTTTTTTGCTGTGCATACTCGGGTGGGGACTAATACATGTGTGCACATGTGTACTCTCTCACACACACATTCCATATGAAAATTAACAAGTAACACTAAAATTCATATAAACACAATCAAGGATGTTTGATAACATATATGGAAGCTGCATAGTATATTATAATAAAGGGGATATACCCACCATAGGGCATCAGAGAGTGCAGGGTCCATGAGGTTCATCAAGTTGCATTTGGAAACAAGGAAATGCTATAACTAATCCAACTGAAGCAGGGAGAGCCCAGCAGGCATCCAGACTCTGGGTGGGAGCCAGGTGACAGCTTTTCCTGGGAGCCAGGGAGAAGGAGCACGGGGCACACTCTAGCTCTTCTTGCTGTCTCAAACTTTAAGGAGAGAGTCACACACATTCAAAAATGGAGATTTTTCTCTTTCTGATGAGATAGTGGTATAGATTTATCCTGAGATCGCAAATGTGAAAATGTTTTCTTTTTTTCTTCCAGAATAAATGATGTGCTGGTTGTTTGTATGACGAAAGACTTGCTTGAAGTGCAAGGGGATTTTATCAATTAAAATGTATATATATAAGGTTTAGCTTCTTGAGTTCTTAATATATTTGGATATTAGCCCTCCGTCAGATGTAGGGTTAGTGAAGATCTTTTCCCTAGCCTGCCCTTTTATCCTTTTGACAATGTCCTTTGCCTTATAGAAGCTTCTCAGTTTCATGAGGTCCCATTTATCAATTGTTGATCTTAGGGCCTGAGCTATTCATATTCTACTCAGGAAATTGTCTTCTGTACCAATTCATTCAAGACTTTCTCACTTCCTCTTCTATCAGGTTTAGTGTATCTGGTTTTATGTGGAGATCCTTGATCCACTTGGACTTGAGATTTGTGCAGGATGATAAATATGGATCTATTTGTATTCTTCTACATGTAGACATCCAGTTAGACCAACACCATTTGTTGAAGATGCTTTCTTTTCCCCACTGTATGGCTTTGGCTTCTTTGTTGAAAATCAAGTATTCATTTGTGTGTGGGTTTATTTCTGGATCTTCGATTCTTTTCCATTGATCAACCTGTCTATTTCTTTACCAGTACCATGCAGTTTTTGTCACTATTGCTCTATAGTGCAGCTTGAGATCTGAGATGGTGAATCCTCCAAAAGTTCTTTTGTTGTTCAGCATTATTTTGGCTATCTTGAGGTTTTTTTTTTTTTTTTTTTTTTTTTTTTTTTTTTTTTTTTTTTTTGTTGAGAATTGTTCTTTCAAGGTCTGTTAAAGAATTGTGTTGGAATTTTGATGGAGATTTCATGAAATCTGTAGATTGCTTTTGGTAAGATGGCCATTTTCACGTGTTAATCCTATGGATCCACGAGCATGGGAGATCTATTTTCTAATATCTTCTGAAGTTTCTTTCTTCAGAGCCTTGAAGTTCTTGTCATACAGATCTTTTACGTGCTTGGTTAGAGTTATACCTATATAGTTTATATTATTTGTAGCTATTGTAAAGAGTGTTGTTTCCCTAATTTCTTTCTTTCCCTGTTTATCATTTGTATAAAGGAGGGCTATTGATTTCTTTGAGTTAATTTTATATCCAGTCACTTTGCTGAAGTTATCAGCTGTAGGAGTTCACTGGTAGAATTTGGGGGATCACTTATGTATAGTGTCCTATTGTCCATGAATAATGATATCTGACTTCTTCCTTTCCAATTTGTATTCCCTTGATCTCTTTTTGTTGTTTTATTGCTGTAGCTAGAACTTCAAGAACTATATTGAATAGATAGGGAGAGAGTAGGCAGCCTTGTCTTATCCCTGATTTTAATGGAATTGATTCAAGTTTGTCTCCATTTAATTTGCTGTTGGCTATTGGCTTGCTGTATGTTGTTTTTATTATGTTTTTGTATATGCCTTGAATCTCTGATCTCTCCAAGACTTTTAACATGATGGGGTGTTGGATTTTGTCAAAAGCTTTTTAAGCATCTAATGAGATATGATTTTGGTCATTCAGTTTATTTGTATAGTGGATTGTGTTGATATATTTTCATATATTATACCATCCTGCATCCCTGGGATGAATCCTAAAACTTGATTGTGGTGAATGATGTTTTTGGCATGTTCTTATATTTAGTTTGCAAGAATTTTATTGTATATTTTTGTGTCTATGTTCTTAAGTGAAGATGGTCTGAAGTTCTCTTTTTCTTACTGAGTCTTTGTGTGGTTTAGGTAACAGGGTAGCACAAAATGAGTTAGGTAGTGTTCCTTCTGTATCTATTTTATGGAATAGAATGGTTTGAGGAATATTGGTATTAGGTCTTCTTTGAAAGTCTGGTAGAATTCCCTGCTAAAACCATCTGGGCCTGGGCTTTTTTTTTTTTTTTTTTTTTTTTTTTGCTTCTATTTGCTTAGAGGTTAGGGAGATCTTTAGTTTACCTGCTCTTGGTTTAACTTTGGTGTATGATATCTGTCTAGAAATTCATCCATTTCACTTAGATTTTCCAGTTTTGTGGAGTACAAGCTTTTAAAGTAAGAACTAATGGGTTTTTTTTAATTTCCTCAATTTCTGTTGTTTCATTTCTGACTTTATTAATTTGGATACTCTCTCTGTGCCTTTTTGTTACTTTAGCTAAGAGTTTGTCTGTCCTGTTAATTTTCTCAAAAGAAAACAAAACAAAACAAAACAAAAAAAACCCCAAACAGTTCTTATTGATTCTTTGATTCTCTTTGTTTTTATTTGATAAATTTCAGTGCTGAGTTGAAGTTAAACTCCAGCAAACCAAATAACCCAATTAAAAAAATGGGACACAGAACTAAACGGAGAATTCTCAACAGAGGAATCTTGAATGGCCAACAAGCACATAGAGAAATGCTCAGCTTCCTTAGTCATCAGGGAAATGCAAACCAAAATGACTCTGAGATTCTATGTTACACCAGTCAGAATGGCTAAAATTTAAAAAACCTCAAGTGACAGCAGATACTGGTGAGGATGAGGATGTGGAGAAAGAGGAACACTCCTTTATTGCTGGTGGGAGTGCAAATTTGTACAACCACTTATGAAATCAATCTGGCAGTTTCTCAGAAAACTGTAAATAGTTCTACCCAAAGACCCAGCCATACCACTCCTGGGCATATACCCAAAATGTGCCTCACCATACCCTAAAAACAAGTGCTCCACTATATTCATAGAAGCTTTATTCATAATATCCCCAAACTGGAAATAACCCAGATGTCCCTTAACCAAAGAATGCATACAGAAAATATGGTTCATTTACACCATGGAATATTATACAGCCATTAAAAATAAGGGCACTATGAACATTGTAGGCAAATTGATGGAACTAGAAAATATCCTCAGTGATGTAACCCAGACCCAAAAGGACAGGCATGGTATGTACTTACTGATAAGTGGATATTATCCATAAAGTACAGAATACCCATGATACACCCCACATGATACACCTCCTTTCTTTTGAAAGAAGCTAAACAAAAAGGAAAGCCCAAGCAAAGATGCTTGAATTACACTTAGAAGAGGAGACAAAATAGTCACAGAAGGCAAAGGGAGGGAGGGATCTAGGGTGAGAAAGAGGAGACCAAGAGGAGAGTGGGAGAGGAAGGGGGAGTCAGGATCAGGTGCTGGGAGAAACAGGAGGGAGGCTCAGTGGGAAGCTCTTAGGAGTCAATGTGGGTGAACTTTGCTGAGATACCTAACAGCAGGGACATGGAACCTGTAGAGGCCACCTCCTGTAGGCAGGACCCCCAGTGGAATGATATGGACACCAACTCACCCACTAAACTTTTGACCCAAAATTTGTCCCATCTAAAAGAAATCCAAGGATGGAGCAGAGAGTGAAGAAAAGCTGAACCAATAACCAACCCAATGCAAAACCCATCCCATGGGCAAATACCAACCCCTGATACTATTAATGATACTCTGTTATGCTTGCAGACAGGAGCCTAGCATAACTGTCCCCTGAGTGACTATACCCAGCAGTGGATGAAAACAAGCAGATACCTGCAGCCAACATTTCAAAGAGGTCAGGGACACCTATGGAAGAGTTTTGGGAAGGATCAAAGCCCAGAAGTTGATGGAAACTCCACAGGAAGACCAACAGTCAACAAACCTGGATCCCTGGGAGTTCTCAGAATCTGAGCCACAAACCAAAGAACATACATGGGTTTGAACAAGTCCCCTGGCACATACGTAGCAGATAGGCAGCTCCGTCTTCATGGCTGCCCTGTCTGGCTTCAGTGAGAGAGCATGTGCCTAATCTGGCAGAGATTTGATGTGCCAGGGTGTGGGGTCCCACCCTCTCAGAAGAGAAGGAGAGGGTGGATAGATGTAAAGAACTTGGTGATGGAGGGATGGGGGGAGCAGTGTTTGGGGTATAAACAAATACATTTTAAAAATACAGGGAATGCTTCATGGATTTGCATGTTGGCTTTGTACACGGGTCATGCTACGATGCCAATATTAGTACATGCACTGACGAAGTGAGACACGATGTTACAGGCTCACTTATAAGCACCCTGTGGTCATTCACATCATCATTGCTTTATTCATTATTTATGATACTGGGTCTCACTGTGTAGCCCTGACTGCCATGGAACTCACCGTGTAGACCAGGCTGGTCTGGAACCCACAGAGTTCTGCCTTTCTCTGCCTCCTGAGTGCTGGGATGAAGTGTGTCACTGTACCTGGCAGAGTTTACCAATGCTTTTTTTTTTAGATCAAAATAGTAAATGTCTTGGTCCATTGAAAGCATGAAGCTACTCACTCTAGTGTGCTGTATGTACTCTCCTCCCTGGAACCATACAGCACATGAAAGGACACATTGTTTGTCTTTCAGTGAAACACTACCACCCTTACCATTTAATTTTCCTTAGCTGCTAATGCCAAGAGGGCTCAATTGAAGCAAATTATTTTGTATAGCTGAAAGACTGGTTCCCTTTGAAAACAGTCTTTAGAAATCAATAGTTGTCACAAGCTTAAGATTTTGGGGCAGGGAACAAATGGGGGTTCATAAGACAGTGTGTTAGTGATATGCTAGGTATATGAATGGATACATTCACTTCAAAGAAAACAGTATCCTCGAACAACCTTTGTGATGATTGGTATATGCTTGACCAAGGGAGTGGCACTATTAGAAGGTGTGGCACTGTTGGAGTAGGTGTGGCCTTGTTGAAATAGGTATGTCACTGTGAACATGGGCTTTAAAACCTAGCTGCCTAAAAGCCAGTGTTCTGCTAGCAACCTTCAGATGAAGACCAAGAACTCTCAGCTGTTTTTGAACTATACCTGCCTGGATGCTGCCATGCTCCCACCTTGATGATAATGGACTGAACCTCTGAACCTGTAAGCTAGCTTCAATGAAATGTTGTCCTTATAAGAGTTGCCTTGGTCATGGTATCTGTTCAGAGCAGTAAAACCCTAATAAAGGCAATCTTTATACTTCCTCTTATTCATTTAACAGTCATTCTAGATTCATCTATTAAGTGAATAAGCGCCCCAGCCCCATTGCTAAGTAGCTTGAAGGACTAGTCTTGTGCCTTTTCTTGCCTTACTTGAAGTATGGACTTGCGAACACAAACAGATCTACTTTTAAATTTAATTTTGTTTATAAACTTATCAAAAAAACACATTCTACATAATCAAAGGCACTCAAAAAGTAGAGATTGTACCAGAATATAGGTACAATCTTCGATTTAAGGATGGATAGGTGGCTCAGTGGTTAAGAACATTGGTTGTTCTTGTAGAGGACTTGAGTTCAGTTACCAGCACACATATCTACCTTTGACTTCAGTTCCAGGGGATCCATTGCCTTCTTTGTGCCTCCATGGACACCAGCCATCCATGTGGCACACATACGTATATGCATGTATTCACACATACAAATAAAATAAGATCAAATATATCTTTTAAAATGTCACATTTCATAGACTTAAAATATAATACCATGGGGGTTTTAGACAGTCACTTATCATATTCTCTTGGCGAATTGTGTTCAAATGTTGGCTTTTGTGTAATGTCCAAAAAAGTCACTTCATTAAGTAATCTTAGTGAGCACACAGACTTAGAATGATCTCATATGAATAAGAGTTACATAATATTTGTAAGTAGATATAAACAGTGGGGCTTTTGTTTTTTGTAAGTTGGAAGTGTCAGTAAACTCTTACGAAGCTTTACACCTGTTACTGCTGATCTTAAAGATTCCATTGACATGGGTATACTATTGTGTATCATGGGTTCTGAAAATCTAAAGTTATAAAATCCATTACAGATGACATGTGGGCTTTGTCAGGGGGTCATCTTGTTGATTCTGTCTTTCCTTTTCATGGATGAAAACAATCTATTCTGGATATTTTCTTGGTCAACTTCTCATTTTAGGCTTTAGTGAGCTCCTAATCTATTTGGACAAACAAGGTGCTAAACCACTGGATTTCGACCGTGAAACAGACAATGTAGTAGCTGTAGACACATAGATAGACAGTAATGCATTGTCATATAGTGATTCAATGACGTTACATAAAGAGTAAAAGAAAGCAGGAAGAGGGAGAGACTATTTTTAATGGGAGGTTGTGGAAGGCTTTTGAAACATGCTGGGGGGGGAGGGGTGTTCCTTAAATTACTGTCCACACTTTTGGCACATAAAATGTAAGGACTCCCCAGGCAGTACTACTAACCCGTGGAGCCTCTGTCTTCTCCTTCCTGCTTATTTCTCCTCAGTTTTGCCTCTCTGAGAGTGAGTTATGAGGGGCTGAAAATGCTATTTCTGTTGACAGCTTTACAAAGAGGCTTGGTTGAAAAGAAGTCTAACAATAATGACTAAAAAAAAAGATATTCTTGGATTCTAATGACAGACTTTTTCTGTGGCACTTGGGGCTTACATCTTCAGATGACGGAGGATGACTTGGCTTTCTGAAAGACTTCAGTTTCTCATAGGCTCTAGGGATAGATTTGATGCTCATCACTTATAATAGATGATGTATTATACTTACATAGCCATTTTAGTTTGTTCATTTCTGAATCTGCTAGGAAGACATCTTGAATGTTTAGTAACTAATTCACATTGTGATATTCCATTAAACTGATAGGAAGAGTAATGTATTCATGTTATATGTTGTATTATTTCCTGCTCTTGATAGTTTAATTAAGATTAAATTAGTCTTCGACTATTTGATATGTTTACCAAAGACTATTACTAAATCATTGAGAAAAAATGTGGACAATTTAACAGTTTCAATGTTCCGTTTACCCTATGGTGGTGTTGAGTCTTATAGGACAAAGACTGAATTCTGAAAGAAGTACTTATAGGAACAAATAAAAAAATTCAGTATTTTTAAAAAGAAGAGAAAGAATACAGAAACTCAGAATCATTGGAAATAGAGAAACAAGGTATTATATGTCATTAAAATTCATGGGAAGATAAACAGAATTCTATACTTACTATTATGAGGCAAATTTCTTTGGGGGAATCTCTGTTAGATCTTATAGTCATGAAATTCTAAGTAGTCAAGAGAAGTTTCTAAAAATCAAAGCATCCAAATTTTTGATCAGACCATAAGAATCTCCCTGTCTAACTTCCAAGAGTATGATTTACTGGGCAGCTCCTATGCACTGTGTGCACTGTAGGGTTATTTAGTCTCCAGTAAGAGAGAATTTGCTCTTAGGGCAGTGAGCTTCTTTCATAGAAAGCCATGTGACTAACACAATGTCCTTTTGTTGAGTTGAAATGTATCTCCCCTTCCATTTCTATAATAGAAACAGAATCACACTTTGGGGGAACTCCTTTCATACAGCATTTTGACACTAAACATATATTTCAATTCTATGTGTGTGATGGACCTGCAATTTAATATTTTTTGGAGGGCATGATGGGAAAAGGCCAGGAAGAGAAGGAGGCCTTAGCACTGCGAACCAGAATTTCTCTATTATAGCTATTAAGGAAGCTGTTGATAAAATGACTCTTTAACTTCCACCCTGCTATTGTTGTGTGCTGATCACTCACGAGGAGGGGTGGGGTGAGTATGAAGACAACATTCACTTACTCATGGGTCTCCAGGCATAATTGTATCAAACTCTACTGCTACTTCATTTTTACCCAAAAGAACCTCCTCCCCACTGGCAAGCAGAGTACTCAGCAAGTAGTTTCATGTATGTTTTGACAAGCCCTTGAAGCATTTACCCCTCAAATATCTATGAATTGAGTAGTTCATAAGAGTATTTGAAGCCCTTCAAGAAATCTTACAAGCTGAAAGTTTATTCTGATGTCTTTGTGCGACCCAGTGTTGAGGATTATCCGGGCTTTCACCTGCTGCATGCTATCTATGCAAAGCCATTGAAAAATGCTTACATAATTATCACCTACTCTGGTACAAGGATATCACTCTTGGTGCTCTGGTCACTGTACCCTCCATACAGTATAATTTTATAGACATTTTACATCTGATTGCAAACGAGGTCAATCAAACCTCTGCGCTCATTTTCACAGTACTTACATTCAAGGCAAGTGTCCTATGATCTGCTCTCATACAGCTGATTATATTTTAACCTCAAGGCAGGATTTTATATTTTTCTACAGTAAATTCCATCCTAATGACTTTTCTGTTCAGTCTCTGAAGAGAATTCTGCACCAGGACTCCATCTATCAAATCAGTGGTCATCCCTTCCAGATTTCCAGCACACACCAGGTTCGGAGACCATGGTGTAATGGTCGTCTGGGAACCAAGCTCTATTTTCTGACCTTTGTAACACTTTCCTGTGGAGTGCTCTTTCCTACAGGGGACTCATAGGACTCATAGTTCATATAGCTCAGCAACAAATCAAACCCGCTGTCTGTCTCTCAGACCTGCCTTCTGACAACTGGAGATCAGATAAACAGTTAAATGAACAAATGATGAATTTGTTTACCCATATCTATGCATAGAGACATTTGTTTCTATATTAATTTTTGAAACCGTCATTAACTTTAAAGATGCATTAAATAGAACCACAGAAAACAGAATCAATGCAGCCACTGTATGGCTTTATTTATTTATTTATTTATTTATTTAATATGTATATCGCAGATACATCTAAATCATCCCATTTGTCACTCTGTTATCTACTTTTCCTTGTGTATGTAGGTATGTGTATTTGTTCTTACATTTGGATGTATGTGTGCATATATAGCCAGGGATGTATGTGAAGCATCTTCCTCAAACATTCTTCACATTATTTTTTTGGACAAAGCCTCTCTCTAAACCTGGAAAGTGTCTTCTTGTTTCTGTTTCTTAAATGCTGAAGGTATGGCTCACATGGCTATCTGGACTTTTTTCAAGTGGGTGCTATAGATGGAACTCAAGTCTGTATGTTTGTAGGGGGCAAACAGTCTACCAATTGAGCCCTTTTCCCAGACCTAATTTCTTTCCTCTATCCCTAAAATTGTAATAATTTTCCATGGAGTAGACTTGTGAAGAAGCTTGTAAAGAACTTTTTTTTTTTTTTTATAAACATGAAAATACTTAAGCTATTTTATGGAGTAGAGTCTGGTATATAAGCTTAAGTATAAGTTTTCATCTCAGTGGAAAGGTTCATTTTTTTTTATGTCATATTCACTTTGTTTACTTCTGCATCAGGGCCACATCAGCCTGGCCACTAGTACCTTCATGGAAAGATTTTATATCCACCAAAGCTAGACATTCCGTATCAGCAAAATCAAAATCATTTTGGTTCCTTGATCCTCGCCATTAATTTTACTGCATGCTTATAAAATTCCATGAAAATGCTTTTGAAATATTAGAGTGGCTTTAGAACTCCAACTAGAAGTTAAATGACATCTTTATGGCATCATCCAGTGAGCCCATTTTGGTTATGGTATATGATTTCATTTACCCACATCTTTGTTCATAATTTTTTAAGATGATGCCTAAATAACATTACAGGAACACTTCTTTTATCAAGAAAAGATCATATAGATAGGTAGAGTGTGCATGTAACATTTATACATACCGTATACAGTATGTGCATAACAATACATATATACTGCAAGTACACTATGTATTCTACACAGATATAAAGTGTATCAGGAAAATGCTACTAGAGTTTCTATTATCAACCTAGTAACTTTTCTGAATGCCCTGATAGTTTACCTTTCTATTTTCTAGGAATATAAACTTATGGGTGATATGTAACTATGTGCCTTCTTTTTCAACTATGATGCCTCATGGTTCTTACTATTATCTTTCTGCATTGGCCACGATCCTATTACATATAAGTAATGCTGTAGATTTGCCATGTTCTAAATAGATAAGTATCCATTTAAAGACATCTACACTCTGTAACTTTGCTAATGTGATTTACTTTGTGATCGTAAGAGCACTGATTCTACCAACTGTGTTTTAAGTGTCTCATGAAATGATGCACTTTCCCCTTTAACATGTTAACAGAGGTTCCACATGTTGAAACATTCATGCATGGTCTGGTGGTTTGAATATGCTTGGCCCAGGGAGTGGCACTATCCAAAGGTGTGGCCTTGTTGGAAGAAGTGTGTCACTGTGGGGGTGAGCTTTGAAACTCCCACTCAGTGTAGAAGAGTCAGTCTTCCCCTAGTGGCCTTCAGATGAAAATGTAGAACTCTCAGGTCCTCCTGCACCATGCCTACCTGAATGCTGCCATGTTCCTACCCTGATAGTAATGGACTGAACCCCTGAACCTGTAAGTCAGCCCTAACTAAATGTTGTCCTTATAAGAGTTGCTTTGGTCATGGTATCTGGTCACAGCAGTAAAACCTTAACTAAGACACATGCCTATAATTACAACTCATTTATTATAGCCCTGTGTGTCCTGATATAATTAGTTCAAAGTCCTGTTTGTGACAAGATTTTCAAAGTGGAAATAACAAGACATGAGTCTTTCCACTTAAGATCAAGTGTTTGTGTGTATAAACATAGTATTCATGCAAATTTATATAAATACATATATGTAGTCAGCTACAAAAACATACATAAATAATATGCATGTTTAGACATACATAAATAATTTACACATATATACAAAGGAAAACTGTAAATAAAGGTGCATGTACTTTATCTATTTGATTTTAGACCAATCACTGAAGTTCTCATTTCGGTTAACACTGACTTTTAAAAACTAGTTCTAACTGTCATATTATAATCAGTGTTAATAGTGAGAACAGAATAAAAAAAAAGATTCTACAGACTTTGAAGTGAGTCTAAGTAACATTGTGAACAACATCTTCTTCAGCCAACCACTATGATGCCCTCTTAAGAGCATTACTTAAAATCGCCAGAGCTCATTTTCTCTTTAGCAATCACGAGCTTGGAGTGAGATGGCAGAGAGGGGGGTGGGGGAAAGAGCCTGCTATAAATGGTATTTGAAAGTTTCTCATGTGAAGTCAGTGTTGCTAGGGAACATGGCTTCTCAGCATTTGGAAAGCTAAAAAATCAAGCCTCTTGCCTCTTTTGGTCATAGAAATATATATCATGAACCTGATTTAAGAGAGCTGGAAATAAGTTGGCTTAAAAAATATTTGGATAACCATTTCCATTGTGTAACCAACTTTTTTTTTGTCTTAAGAAATAATTATGTGTTCAATTCATGTTAAGAAATGGTGTGTGTGTGTATGATCTATTGTTTGATTATTAGGATACCATGTAACTGAGTTATGGGATAATGACTACAGTTATGTCAATGGCTATCAATTTTGTATTGTCAGTGTTATTGAAAAATAGGGTGCCCAGATATGTGGCTGGTTAAAATATCACTGTGGATACTTTCCACATGAGATTAATATTTGAACTGGGAGAGTGAGTAAAGTGGGCTACTCTCCCTGGAGTGGGTGTGACCCATCAGTTGATAGCCTGGACAGAACAAAATGGCTTCTCTCTATCAGATTTATTTTAGTGACAGAGATGGGGTTTAACTACTTTTACATGAGGACATTGGCCTTGGCTTTTGGATTCACACTGAAACACTGGAATTTTATGGCTTTTAATGACACGTACCTTAGAAGAGAAGACTCAGGGTTTCAGAGCCAGACTGAAACTAACCCATTTGCTATCCTATGGCAGAGTGCCTATATTTAAAGTATAGCTTTGCCACTTATTCCTATGCAATGCTTTGTGAGCTAATTCATGCAGCGGGGCTTAATTCCCTCATCTTTGAGACAGGAAAATCTGCCCAATCAAGTTTTAGGCAATCTAAATGAGTTACTGTGTAGAAAATAGTAAATAGAATGTCCAGCCATTAAAATGTTTACTACATTTTAATTAATATTGGGGTGGTTTTGGATTTTGACATTCTTTTCTTACAGACTTCATATTCAGAAGGTATTATTAAAAGTTCTATAAATACTAGAGATGGATAGGCTACTAAGAGACCCACAACCTCTTGTTAATGCACCTATATAGCATTGCCAGGAGCCCTAGCAAGTTGAAAAATATGTATACAGGAAGAAATAACAAAACAAATGCAGTATCTAAGGGTGAGTAGGTACACTGACAAAATTAAATAGAAAGGAGTATCATTTAAATGAGCCACTGAATATACATCCAAACGTGTTTGTATCAAAAGAACAACATACATATGAAGAAACACAACATAGTTTCCTCTACTTCATAAAAAAAAAAATGCTGACTGCTGAGAGCAAGATTGATGCTATAGGTATCAATGTGAAAGCAAACACCACAAAACCTCAGAAACTGGAAGGGAAGAACAATTCTGTATGCAAATTGAAACCACCAGGGGGACCTAGGTAGGTGGAAGATAATTACTCAGCCTGGAAAGTACCTAGAATGCTGGATTAATAATATGCCCACGTTTTTTTAAAAAGGCGCCAGGCAGTTTTAAGCAGTCAAAAGTATTCAGAAACTTCTCATTAGATTTTTATGACCATAAAAGATTTTGAAATTACACATAATATAATAGTCAAAACCGTACAGAGAGAGGAGCAGAATGAAGAGAGAAGACAGAATTCTCTATTGTTATCCATATTTCATCTTTTTATAGTGCGGAAGAGGCTTACATTGAAATAGAATGACAGGAATGAATGATTTCCTCCTGATGGGAACAAAATTTCAGGGCATTATTTTCCCCCTCAAAGTACACTATTCAACTTCCCATTACATGAAAAGAATAAAAGGCTATGATAATGAGTTTCATTAGAGAAATGTACTTGAAGCATTTGCTGCGATGTAGAAATAGATTTTCGACAGTGGCACTCAAATAAATCTTAGTAATTTTTTTTTTTTTTTTTTTACAGTGTTCTAGGCTGAGGCTATCTGGGTTAAATGAGTCACTTCTTGAGCCATGAACTCTGCTCTTTTGTAAAGGATGCTCGTTTCTGTATGAAGGCCCATTTATTAGGGCCAGCAGCCAGGAGCCTGGATCTTAAAAGAGATGATGTCAGAAATCAAGGCTAGTCGGCTTGAGGCATTGGCACCACTGGGAATTCTGGACATTGGACAACATGCTCACGGTTCAGTTTATAATGGAAATGCTCCTTGCTGATACTCTGCTCCCTGGTGGGGTGAGTTTGGGATAAGAAGTCCTGCCTCGTGCCTACACAGAGAGGAGAGGTAGATATTTGCTTGTCCTAAGCGTATCGCTTTTTAGATCACTCTATTCCAAGCTATGGCAAGAACAGTAAGTCTGTCTGATATATATATTTTTTTCTGGTATACAATTCCCAAATGACTACAGAGACCCAATGACTACAGAGACCCAATCTATATCTCTCAACCTTTTCTCCCAGGGAACTTCCTACCTTTTATCAGCACTGAGTGCATTAATTTATCTAAGACAGAAGAATATAGACTACCTTCATGAATGAAGAACACGTAAGATTGTTTTGGGTAGCCAGGCAGTATAGAACAGGCCGATGGTGTTGGCTTTATGTCTGAACCTGCTTGGAAGGAATTTCCTGCAAAGTGTCTGTACTGATCTATTCACGTTTTCTCCTTCCCTGCTGTGAACTCTCTTGGTTGGATGAATCACATCAGATGATTCGTGATGCTCTGAAGGCACCCAACTTCCAGCACTTCCCTCGCCTTCCTGTCAGCTTGTTCTTCCTCTTTACATTACCCAGCAAAAAGGTTTTTTGTTTTTTGTTTTTTCAAGATTCAACTCAAGTGTCTGCTCACCTACATGACCCTCATTAACTTCTGGACAGAGAAGTTAATGTCCAGTCCCCACAGCATGCTTCAGTTGAGTCTTTCCTGTTTCTGTTATAGCAGATATACTGCACCATAATTCTTATTCACACAAGACAGAGCTATGTTTGCACCTCAACCTTGTATGTCATTCATCTGTACCTGTTTCCCACCATTTTATTAGCTACAGCCTAAATTAGTAGCAGCTGATATTCATGTGTTGAATTCTCTTCTCTCATCGGCAGAGAACCCTGACATTGTTTCTTCCTCATCCGTAACAGGAAGTCAAGTCCATGTCTGATGTAAATGCTTGAAGCACGTCGAATAAGAGCTAGTTATTATTTTCACGGTGTTTAAATGTGTTTGTTTTTTAACCTTTATTGACTGCAACCTGCCTTGTTTGTCACACTTAGACTAACTAGATTTTTTTTTTTTCCTGTCACAGTGAAGTAAGTCTGAGGTTGGCTAATGAAATTGTGGAAATCAATTCTCTTTAAAGCATGAGTGTCATAGGTATGAGGAAAGGGAACATTGAAGAGCTGGAGGATTGAAGCTATTGATTATGGCTTCACAGAGGAAGCTGATGCCACGAATTATGGCTTACAAATATGTAACACTAAGAGATGAGGTACTCCGGCACGGAGATACCTGTATTGCTTTGCTTTGAACTCTGTGCATAAATTTTTCCCTCTCTGGGCTTCTTTCACTTTGTTAAGTAAGAAGGCTGAACATAAGTCTTTTGTGGGCCACCAATACTGTTCTTGTGATTTTCACAGAGAAGTTTGTTAGTATTAGCTTAATTAGAATATTAACATTTTCAACTCTGTTGTCGCCACAAATAGTTATGAGTGATAATATCTGCGTAAGCACAGCTTCGAGGAACTAGTTATGCACTTCTAAATGCACATTAAACTTATGGAATTTAAAGCTGTTAAAAGTGCCTCTATGCACATCTAGAGTAACAGTAACTCATATTTAGCTGAAGCCTCGAGTTGCCAGTGGCTAGTCAAAGTTCTTCATTTGTATTAGTTCATATAAGCTGCTGCGTGTCCACTTTATTCCTCCTTTTTACAGATAGGATTAGTGGGAGAAGGAAGTCAAGAACTTTTGCAGCTGTGTGCTGCTTCTAAGTGGCAGATCTTGGATCCAAACCCAACCAGGCTGTAGCTGCACTTGGGGAAAAAGGGGAAGACATACCTGTCCCCTTTGGCCCTATGTCCATTGACTATGCTTTTCTCTGGGCACTCTTCTGAGCCCCTAAGAGTGTACTCATGTGTCTACTTAGCTGAACACATGTTCCTATCTGGTAGAGTCTACTTAGATAGTAATTTTTTTTTTTTAGTCTTTTTACTATCCTTGCACTACAATTATGTAAAATTGCCCATTTCCCCATGAATTCAGAAGCCAGACTTTACTGCATTCTCAGAAGCTGTTTTACCTAATAGTCCTGTAGGCATCATACATTCTGACTATTAAAGCAAATATGAAGTTGCCACATTCGGTGGAATCAGTGTGTCCTTAGAATTTTACAACTTATGAACAAACAACGCTAAGGTATCCTTTCATGTTTCCCTGATACTGATCATCCTCTTACCAAAAGCAATCTACAGATCAACCCAATTCCCATCAAAATTCTAACACAATTATTTACAGACTTTGAAAGAACAATTCTCAACTTTATTTGGAAAAACTAAAAACCCAGGACAGTTAAAGAAATCCTCTACAATAAAAGAATTTCTGGAGGAATCACCATCCCTGACCTCAAGCTGTACTACAGAGCAATAGTGATGAAATATGCATGTTTTTGGTATAGAAGCAGACAGATTGATCAATGGAATTCAATTGAAGACCCAGAAAAAAACAAAACCCATATACCTATGAACACTTGATTTTTGACAAAAGGTCAAAACCATACAATTAATAAAAAAAAGTATTTTCAACAAACAGTGCTGGTCTAACTGGATGTCTGCATGTAGAAAAATACAAATAGATCCATATTTATCACCCTGCATAAAACTCACCTCCAAGTGGATCAAAGACTCCAACATAAAACTGAATCCACTAAATCTAACAGAAAGAAAAAGTGGAAAATAGCCTTGAACTCATTGGTACAGGAGACAATTTCTTGAACAGAACACCAATAGCTTAGGCACTAAGATTAACAGTTAATACATGGAGCCTCATGAAACTGAAAAGCTTCTGTAAGGTAAAGGACACTGTCAATAGGACAAAATAACAGCCTACACAATAGAAAAAGATCTTTACCAACCCTACATCTGACAAAAGGTTAATATCCAAAATATACAAGTAACTCAACAAAGTAGGCCCCAACAAACCAAATAACCTAATCAAAAATGGGGTGTGAACTAAACAGAGAATTCTCAACAGAGAAATCATTAATGGTCGAGAAAAACTTAAAGAAAAGTTCAACATACTTTGTCATAAGGGAAATATAGATCAAAACAACTTTGAGATTCCACCTTATACTCATCAGAATGACTAAGATCAAAAGCTCAGGTGTTGGTGAGGATTTACAGCAAGGGAAACCACTCCCTCCTTGCTGATGGCAATGCAAACATGTAAAACTGCTCTGGAAATCAATCTGGAAATTTTCTCAGAAAATTGGGAATAGATCTACCTCAAGAGCTAGCTATACCACTCCTGGATATATAACCAAAAGATGCCCTACCATACCACAAGGACATGCGTTCCACCGTGTTCATAGCAGCTTTATTTGTAATAGACAGAAACTGAAACAATCCAGATGCCCCTCAACTAAAGAAGAGATTTTAAAAATGTGGTTCATTTACACAATGGAATACTCAGCTGTTAAAAACAAGGACATCATGAAATTTTCAGGCAAATGGATGAAATTAAAAAAAAAAAAAATCATCCTGAGTGAGGTAACCTAGATCCAAAGGACATGCATGGTTTGTACTCATTTATAAGTAGATATTAGCCATAAAGTACAGAATACCCACATTACAAACCACAAATGCAATGAACCTAAATTACAAAGAGGACTCAAGGGAAGATGCTTGAATCTCACTCAGAAGGGGAAATAAAAAAATGTCATTAGAGGCAGATGGAGGGAGGGAACTGGCTAGGAGAGGAGATGGGAGGGGAAGGGGAGGTATGATTGGGATTAGGTGGAGGGAGAGGGGAAGAGAGAGGACTGGGAGAGTGAATGGAAATCAGCAGGCCATGGTGGCCAGAGACCTAGAATGGGGGAGGTTCCCAGGAGTCTATAGTGTCTAGCTGAGACTCCTAGCAGTGGGGGATATAGAACCTGAAGTGGCCATGTAGCCAGGAAGGACCCCGAGTGGAGGAATAAGGACAGCAGAGGTCCAAAGGCTAACATAGAGGAAGCTTGGGAGTCTTGTGGAAGAGTTGGTGGAAGGATTGAGGGACCAAGAGGGACTCCACAGGAAGACCAAGAGAGTTAACTAACCTGGACCCCTGAAGGCTCTCAGAGACTGAACCACCAACCAAAGTGGGCTGAACCTAGGCCCTCATACACATGTAGCAGATGTGCAGCTTGGTCTTCATGTGGGTCCCCAAACAACTGGCGTGGGCTGTCCCTAAATCTGTTGCCTGCCTATGGATATCATTCCCTTAACTGGGCCACATTGTCTGTCCTCAGTGGGAGAGGATATGCTTAGTCCTGCAGTGACTTGATATGCCAGGGTGGGGTGCTATCCATGGGAGGCCTCTCTTTTCTTAGTGGGGGAGAGGGGGAGATGAGGGGAAAGATTGTATGAGAGGAGGATGGGGGGGTGCTACAATCTGGATGTAAAGTGAATAAATAATTAATCAATTAATGAAAAAAATCAACCAAACCAAACTAACCAACTAAATAACAAAAAGACTTTCTAATAGGGTAAACATCACCTCCACTATTCACTGGGAAATGTACCTAATTTTCTTTAAAAAATAAAATATATATGAAGATATTTATTTTTAAGATATACATACATATAAAATATCAAATAACATGAAATTTTGGTGAAAGCCATGTATTTTTATGGTAGAAGGCAATTTAAGAAGCTGAAAATAAATACTAACTGGCTAAATCCCAGGGATCTATTAATAATAATATTAATAATATTTTGCTCCCGTGTGAATGTGTATATATCTGCTAGTGTTTTACATATATTTGTTCCAAATTAACTTTGCATTGATCATAAGCTCATATTTTCTGTGTCTGGTATGGATCCCTCTGGTATCACATATAGATAAATGTAATTCCAACTGCCTCAGGTTGTTGACTAGAGAGATTTTGTAAGGCTGTAAGAAGTGATTCAGGAAGATTAGAAGACTAGCTGACCTGAGGGAATAGACCTGAGTCTTGGGAAAGCAAGGCACACAGAGAAAACTGGAGTTTCAGAAACTGAAAACATCACAAAGAATTTTTTACTGATGAAAATGAGTAATACAGACCAAATTTATCCACCCTTCCTAAAATAGTAAAATAAAATGAGATAGAGACATTAATATAAAGTGTATAAATTGATTGGTGAAACACTGCACATTAGAAGATGAGAGCCAGAAGTTTCTGAGAAATGGTCAAGAAAAGCCATGTTCTCCAGTTGCCCCAGTTTACTGACTAGAGAGATTTTGTAAGGCTGTAGTAAAGGAAGAAGGAATTTAGATAGAGTCGAAGACTGTCTGACTTGAGATAGACCCGAGAGTCTGGGACAATCAAGGTACGTAACATATGGACAAGTAAGTAAATGCAGCAGATACAGCTAAAAACTTCAGAAATACATAAAAGTCAATTTAGTGTTTTGTCACTTGTATCTAAAGAACTGTAGTAACTTACTCCTAGGCCTTATGACCTCTTCATCCATGGGTGTTTGATAGGGTTTACAGTGTTAGCCATGAATTCCTTCCTGTGGCATTGGTCTTGAATTCAATCAGAGAATGGTTGGTTATTTCTACAACACGTAGGTCACTATTACACAAGTGGCCATATCTTGCCTAGCAGGTTAGTATTGTAGGTTTTAGGGTTCAGAGCTGAGTAAGATCTTGATGTCTTTCTCCCAGCTGCCTACAAACACTATAAAAGCTAGTCACCAGGGAGGAAGTTTTCAGTTCATCTCCATTTCTTGTATGTTGTGATGAAACTCTGTAGTGTGTTCAGCAATAGGGTCTTTATCAATTAGCTCTCTTGAGCACTTTGAGGAATGGCAAGAGCCTGTGATTTTGGAAGCTTCTCTTTGCGATGAACTTTGGCAAATGCAGACTCATGACTGCAGAAGGTGCTGGGAGTAAGTGATGGCTGAGTTCTCACCCTTAAACAGGACATTTATATTATTCCTTTAAGGTTCATGGGATACTACAGAAGAGAGGGAAGAAAGAGAGTGAGGGCCAGAATACATAGTGACGGGTCTGTGAAATGGGTCTTCTGGGCATGGCATGATTATTGCAATTATCATCTCAAAGCGGCTACATCTGTGAGCACTGGGCCTCCACAAACTGGGCCCATCATCAGTCAATCATGGATCAGAGGGAGACTCACAGAACCATCCCACACCTTGGTAAACTATAGGCTATTGCCGTATTCTGGGAGGAAGGTCTTCATTGGGGTTCCTACCGGGGAGCCTGCCACATTCCAAAGGATAATTTAAAACTCACGGGTCACACATACATCTCTGATTAAACTCAGTGGTTAAACTCAAGAGAAAACAATAAAATAGGACCAGGAAGAAAAGGACATGTATGAACAAGGAACCAACAGAAGTGAGGGGTTCCATTCATGTATATAATGCCTTATAAACATGAATAAAATTCTCAAGGAATTCAATAAAAAGTTCATTATAATGTCCCCCAACCCCCAAATTTATAGAAGGTTCTCTGAGGATTCATTTGAACAATGATCATTAGTATTCTCCATTCTAGGGAATAAACCATCTGAAAAAAATGAGTAGGGATTAGTAGCATGCCCAGTGCTCACGAGGGATGAGTAGTGCTGTTCCTATCAGCTCCGCTGGAATCAGAGAGAGTGCACAGAAGGACATCACCTCATTAGTGGGAAATAATTCTGCTTTGATGTTACCATTGCTGTCTTCTGGCCTAACACGATTTAAAACCCACCATGTTCCCAAGTAACTCAACTGTGCTCAAGAAAAAACTCTCAAGAATGTTTTATAGGTTACACAGCTTCAAATGAGGTAAAAAATGTACAATGTCTGACATTTGATCAGAAACAACCAGGCATGAAAACAAGCTGGGAGCAGGAGACAGAAAGAGGGATAAGACAATGGGCTAGACTGTCTCGAACTTACAGATGATGGAGGTAGTGTATGGGGATGTCAGAAAATAAGCCAAGCATGTGTAAGACCTCTGTCCTTGCTAGTACAGCCAGAAGGACATAAACAAAAGGCTCGATCAAAGTGACAAAGGTCAGAACTCAGTGTGAGACAAAAAATAATGAATAATGAAAAGGGCAAATTCTGTCACGTGAGAGGTCACTAGTCAACTGAACAACAGCCCTACCCTATTTTTTCTGAAATAAAACCCAGGGGAACAAAAGAAAGATAAACAGGAGATCAGTGACTTGAAACAGCTGAACATGGGAACAGAGGGAGTCTCTAGAAAAGGCAAAGGAAAGAGAAAGACTATGCGTGTATGTGTGTGTGTTTGTGTGTGGGTGTATGTGTTTGTGTGTTTGTGTATATATGTGTGTGTGTTTGTGTGTTTACGTATGTGTTTGTGTGTGTGTATGTGTGTGTGTATGTTTGTGTTTGTGTGTATGTATGTTTGTGTGTGTGTATATGTGTATGTGTGTATGTATGTGTATGTGTGTTTGTGTGTGTGTATATATGTGTATGTGTGTTTGTGTGTATGTATGTGTATGTGTGTGTTTGTGTGTGTGTGTAAGTGTGTGTGTGCGTGCCCACGCGCACATGTGATGACTTAAGTATTTCCAAGTTTGAGGACAATTATTATTATTTCACTTTAGTAAAACTGCATTCGAGTTTATTCCAGCTCTAAAATTCCAACCCCCGGGATTGTTTTCTACATCAAGGGTTGTAATCCCCTCCAAAGCCTTTTTTCTTCTGTGATTGCCTATGCCTGCTTAAGAAAGATTGGGTTGAACAGGGGAGTATTTTTTTAATAGATGCAGGTGTTCTGCAGATGTTAAAGATACTTTGCTTGTACTGATATATCTGGGCTTGAAAATGTGAGCAAATTATGTTTAGAAGTTTCCAGCATTCATACACAAAGATGCTTGATCTTCCCTGCTTCGAGGAGCTGATTTAAACGGAAACTGCTTCCAAAATGATTATAAGCTCCGAACTCAACTACTAAAGCATGTGCCAGCTTATAACCAATAGGAAAATGGAGCTAATTTTAATCCCATCAGCGCCAAACTCATCCAACAGGTTTGCATTTTAAACAGCATGTCAGACGTTTGATATTTAGGAGCTCAGGTTACATACAGTTTGAGAGAACACAAAAGTGTATCAATTAAGAGACTTCAAGAAGCTCTTTCTTGGGTGTTTAAAATACATAGGTGGGCACTGAACACTTCTTGAGCAAAAAATAAATCTATGGCCACTTAACCTGCTCCTAAACAATATTTTACACTTTACTTTTTTTTTTTTATCAATTTAAAAGTACAATTAAATGAGTATAAAAATGAGTATAAACAATCTATATGCTAGTATCTGTATGTATTTGTAAAGTAATGTTATGTGCATTTTAGACATGACATTCTCATGGCTTTCTCAATTGATTGTGACACCTCTGAATCTACTCAGCTTTTCCAGAAGAGAGACAGAACTGTAATATGGAGCTTGATATTACTGAAAAAGTAGACTAGTAGCAGTAAATGTCAAAATCCCCCTTCATATGGCATCTCTAATTATAAATTGACACGACCAGAGCATTGGCGGCTTCCATATTACCAGCATCCACAGGCTCTTAACGGCTGCAGCCAAATCTCTAGCATCTCGTCTACATTTGCTTTTCCTTCATGACATTTGATCAGTCAACAGTAAGAGCCTTTGTGTTCTCCTGAGCCACCTTTCAGTTCAACTCTCGGTTGCTCTGAAAGCGGGTGGGGGAGCACAGTGCAGCTTTCAGAATGAGAGCCGCACTTACCAATCACAGCAGCGGGCAGCTGCGTGGGTACCAGCCTTTGCAGAGGTGAAGCTGGTGTGCTCCCCGGGAAAAGAAAAGCTGTCTGGGATGAAAATGGAGGCGAAACAATTTAGGCAGTCTAAAGACTGGAAAGATTGGATTTCCAGGGCTTGAATAATGAAGACAGAGGTGGTTTAAATTTATGGGAAGCAGACAGGAGAACTCAGCTTCAGGTCAGTTTAAAAAAAAAAAAAAAAAAAAAAAAAGGGCATTTGGGGAGCTCTTCTACAGAGAAAATCACACAGGCTGAATCATGCTGGGGGAGTGAGCAGGGGGGAAAAGCCTGGCACTGGGGGCCTCATTTAAAGAGAAATAAAGGCACTAAAGATGACTGGCTCTAGCATAGCCTCAATTAAAGCTTGTGTGGATATATGCACGGCAACCTCGGCACAAATCAGTCAGCAGCCCTACCCTTCTACTAAGCTCCATCCCATGTTGCCCCTCTCTGAGCCTCCCATGGGAAATCCTCCCCCACAGCGGCCTCTGTCAAATGAGCACCATGCCATCTCTGAGGAGCTTGTCAGAAATGCAGAATCATTGTTTCGGCTCAGACGTACTGAAGTGGCACTGGTTTCCCGAGACTCGTGTACGACTCTAGGGCACATTAAAGTTTGAGAAGCACTGCTTTACAACATACCCAGTGCTCTCTCTGAGGAGGAGGGAGATGTTAGGTTTGCATTTCACAGCAACGGCATATAGATAAGGAGTACCTGTCATGTTTTATCCTCTCTGCAAATATCCATTTAGCACAGTAAGCAATTATTTCACAAGCCTTGGGACTGAAGAAGGCTTTGGACTCTATTCTGTCTGTGCTGTGTGAACTGCTAACCTCATAGGGTTATATAAACAGTGTCCCAGTCCCTAAGGAGACCATAGGCATCTTAGGAAATGGTTACTTTTAAAGAAGATAGTTTCGATGTCAAAAACATGTATTTGGCACTGAGATCGCATGAGGAATGAGTGGTGGTTGTATGTTAAGAAGGTTGAACAGGGTTTCCTGAGCCGGGGAGGCTTCTGTGCAGCTGATATCCTTGCACTTAAAAAGGAAAGACTTTTTCTACTGTGTTGGGCATGGGGCCTTGTGGATAGAATAATGGGAGAAGCAGGAGAAAAGATATATAACACAGCAGGAAGCTTCAACTAAAGCCCAAGGGCAAGAAATGGGTTGACCTGTCCAGATAATTTAAAGTAGTTCCAGATGGCTGGGTTTAAGTTTTGAAGGTAGTGGATTGGGGTCTGGTGGTCAGAGATAAGGCCTGAGAGCTTCACAGGAGCTAGGCACAGAGGGTTTGTAGACCAAGGACCTCCGGATGATTCCTATGAAGCAATAACAGGAAGTTGGGAAGAGTTTTAAGTAGGGCAATAACCAAATCCTGTTTGCCTTTTAGAAACGCCACACTGGAGGATGTTTGGGGAATGGTGATTAGCCAATTTGGCTGAAGCATCAAGTTACACAGAGGGAAGCAATGGTGTCTAGAAATGCAGCTTTTGGATACAGATCACAGAGGATGCTGGCCTCCATGTTGTGTGCTTAGTAGGCAGTGGGGAGTAGGAGGAGGTGACTGAAAAAAGACCAAAGGCAGGTGGCCAGTTAGAAGGTGACTGCAATCATTTAGGCAAGGGGGTGATAGAACCTGATGATGCCAAGAATAGAAATTAAGGGCTAGGTTCGAGGAACAGGTGCATAATTATAAGCACAGTTTCATTACTCATTTCAGGGTGGCGCAATTTTATACACAAATCGGATCTTTATACATGCCTCTGTCTCCACAGCCTAATATAGCCTCACTTCTGCACAAATCACACCGGAGGAGGAGACACTCCTAAGATTTGTGGGTCACCAAGGAAAAATCTTCCTACTGCCCTAACTGCAGGTCCATTTCTAAATGGTAGGTAGACACCCAGAACCAAAATAGGCATCTTGTGATAGAGCTGGCCTTTAGCCCCCTCTCTTGGTTGCTTTCCAACTTTGGGTTATTTGTCTAGGGAGGCATGCCTCTCATTGTTTGTCTTCATTAACCTCCACAATAGCAACCTCTCCTGTCTCACCCCTACTCCTTTCTACTCCCCCATGCATTGCCTTTGTTTGTTAGAATCACTGACTTCTTGGTGGCATAGGGACATCAAAGCCCTATTTCTAGTTCTTGGTATAATGGGTATTGCTACCACTGAGTCACACCTACCTCAACTGCTGCCAGGCTAGCTGCTATGTGACTGGAAGCTGTGCAACTCCATTTTAGGCGCCATTTCCAGAATTTCATTGGAAAGCTCTCCCAAGTGTTTCAGTTATGTGTTGCGGAATATTTATAATTCTGGGTCAAGCATCATGCTTGGCTTGACTTCCAAAATACAGAACTCAACATGGCTATTTTCTCCTCTAAAGGTAAAAAAAAAATATGTATCTGAATAAAATAGGAAGTAGCACTGTATTATATGTTTCTTGTACATCAATTTGCACCATGTGACCATTTGCCTTCTGGTGCTGCATGACTGTATCCTTTCTAATTCAAGATTCACTGAGCCTAGGGAGTGAATGGAAATAGCCGTGGTGCAATCTTAACATTAAGGAAAACCTATTGTTATCTGAGGGTTTTTTTTTTTTTTTTTTTTGTTAAGATACTCATGCAGAAGAGAAGCTGCCCACACAATATTTATATGGAGATCACGCTTGATCAATAGTGTTCAAATCTCCACCACTTTTGAATGGAACAGAACGAGCATTGAGGTATGTATGTATACATTTACATGAAATACACCATAAACATATTCAGATTTTCATATCCATAATAAAATATGCACTACCAAAATATTATACCTTAGAAAAAAACATGACCTGTCAATATCCAGATACTATACTCAGGTGGACTTTATTGTTATATTAAAGACAATAGTATTGTTGATTTATGAAATAACTTTATCTATTCTTTTACCTCTGTAAGAAATTAGAGTGGGTTCCTTTTTTTTTTTAACTTTTTATTGGTACTTTGTGAATTTCACATCATGTACCCCAATCCCATTCATCACCCCTCCCCTCATGCCTGCCCCCTCCACCCTTGCAACCAACTTCCCCCCCCCCCCCCCACACACAGAGGAAAAAGTCTCATTGTGAAAACTGTAGTGTGTTATGGTATATCCCACAGCATACTCCTTTGTCCACATTTCTTTGCTTCCAAACCTTTATTGCAATGAGTCATGGGTCTGGTTGGAGGCCTCTGGCTTCTGCTACTCCATCAATCCTGGATCCTCCCTGGGACTCCTCTCAGAGATCCTGTTGTTGGCCTGTGTCATTGAGATCCTGCAGCTTTGGTTCTGTAGAACTAGGCCCCCTCATGCACTTCAGCAGCTCATCCATGGGGTAGATGTTGGGGTGGACCAATTTCAAAACCCCTGGATCTGGGCCTGCGAGGTCACTGAACTGATTAGCTTTACGGCTCTCCCGCTCTCATGCCCTTGGGGTTAGCTCACCAGCATCCCCCACAACCAGGACCAGCTCTACTCTGCTGCCCAGGTGAGGTTCAGGGCCCACTCTTCTGAGTGCTACAGCCAGTGAGGAACATGACCAGTTCTCCCACTGTCTTGATAACCGGGCCAGCTCTCCCACCTGTTGTAGGTGGCAAGGGAGGGGAAGAGGGCATCTTTCCCTTGTCTACACCACCAGTCAGCAGACAATAAGGAAGGTCAGCTCTCCTGTGCTCATGCCCTCAGGGCTGGGTAACCCACAACTAAACAATGTCTAGAGCCAGCTCTACTGTGCTGCCTAGGTGACTATAGGACCTGCTCTACCTAGTGGTGCAGCAGGTGAGGGGCAGGGCTGGCTCTCCTGCTTGCTGTAGGTGGGAAAAGGTGAGGGTGGGGCAGGGTATTTCTCCTTTGTAAATGCTTCCACATGGCAGAGAAGTCATGGGGCCAGCTCTTCCATGCTCATGCCCTTGGGGGAGGTTCACCTGTATCCCCTGCTATCAGGTTCAGCTCTACTGTGCCGCCTAGGTGTGATGCAGGGCCTGCTCGCCAAAGCACTGCAGGAGGTAAGGGGCCAACTCCCCTGTCTGTGGCAGGAGGTGAGGGCAAAAGAGAGGGGTGGACATCTCTCTCTCTCCCTGATGCCGCCACACAGCAGGGCTGGCTCTCTCACACCCTGGGGACAGCTTACCTGCAATGGGCTTCTTTTGTAGGCATCATAATCCTTTTTCACTTCATATGTAGACTGATTATGAAATTATCCCATAAGAGTGGTTTTCATGCATACTTGAAGATGAAATGAAATTTACCAATATACTATCTTTTTATGAGAGATCATCCTTCCCTTACAGTTAACGCCTTCAGTCTCATAACCTAGAGAACACCATTATAAGAATGGCTCAGACTCCCTCTATTCCTCCACTTTATAGTATGAGATGTTTCCATATAGTTTTACTGAGTTGTCACAATAGTTTTGTAATTTTATTGCTTGTACGTCAATACTGTTAGATCTACTTAGCATATATATGTGTATATATATATATGAATTTTAATTATTTTTTCTTTTTGATTCTGCAGTATTTGATAAATAGCTTCTTAAAGTTATTACTTGTGGTAGCTCTTCAAGATCAGAAAAACAAAACAAAATGAAAACCTGTCAGACTTCTCCATAAGACTAATGTCATGCAGAAGGAATCAGCCTGTGAATCAGTTATGTCAGTTCTGCTCCTCAAGTTGAGACAGACTCCTCTGCATATGTCTGGATTTTCACCTTTAGAACATTGCTTTGACACTGACCCTGGCTCTAGACAATTAACCTGGATCTGATTCTCACTTTGTTGGACGTTTTTATCTCTGATGCTATCCAGAAAATGAGTCTTTATATCAACCTCTGAGTCCTTAGGCCCAGTCCCATATGGTTTCTATTTAGGAACTTTGAAATGTTAACCTGTTTGTAAAGCTTAGCCATATCTACAATGTCTAGTCTTGCTCTTTATCTCAGATTATTGTATGTATAATGGAGTCATCTTGTATCTTCATCTTAGAGTTTGAAACTAATGGAAAAAAAGATTTATTAACTTGCTCCAAATTGCAGTCCTAGTCAATAGTATAAGCTGGGGTCCAGTTCAAGACTTTATACTTGCTTCTGAAAATCAAACTTTATTTCATTTTTAAGAGAGCTATTCTTAATGAAACATTGCCAGATGGTAGTTAAACAAGAACACACAAGAGCTAGAGTCAAACGAACTTTATTCAAGTCACTGATCTCCTAGTTACTAGCTCATCCTGCCTTCAGTCAGCCTGTTATATGATGCTATGTGGAGTTGCCATGAGATTAAAGCACCTGGGAACTAAAAATAAAAAGCACTATGCAAATGCAGAGGTCTTAGTAGCTAAACAACCTGTCTTTTAAGTTTTTAAATAATATATGTTAGTTTCCAAGAAATAGTAGGATACAAAGAAACATAAAGAGGAAAAGATTCCTTGTAATATAATTTAGCTGTGTATTCTACATTTTATTTCAACACATTATTTTTAAATTTGCAACTGAATTAAACATTTATAGTCTTTTCTGATATCTTGTCATATTCTTTACATATCTATCTATTTATCTACCTGTCTATCTATCTATACATCTATCTATCCATCCATCTATCCATCCATCCATCTATCTATAGATCTATGTGTGTGAGTGTGTATCTACAGATATTGTTATTTGCATTGTTCCTGTCTCATGAAGATTAGTTTATAGTTGAAAAGAGTCATTAGGTAAAAGATTATGTATTAATTAAACACAACTTGGAAGCTATATGGAAATAAAAGAGCATACACACACAATTAACATATCAGTTAAGAAATGCATTTCTTAAGGAATTTGAAGAAAGGCATTGATACGAATTTGGAGACCGTATCATTCAGTCTTTTTTCAAGTACTCTGCTGACTGTTCATCTCTGTTTGATGCGGTCCCTCTTCCTCTTTCTCCCCTGCTTTTCTTCTTCTTCCCTAATTTCCTTCCATCCCTCATTGCTCCCTACTCTCTTCTTTTCAGACAGAGTCTCATTTCCTGATCAAGGCCTGAATGAGAAAAATGAGCATTAGGAAGATTATGTTCTTTTATTAACAATAAAGTTAATAGAGTAGAAAGTGGGATCTAAACTCGTGTGTTCTGTTCTAATATTCACCTCTTAAACAACTACCACATTTCATAATTCCTTTTCTGCATTATTCTTTCTGAATAATGTGAGCTATGGAGAAACCAGGGTTCTTTCTGAATCAATAATTTTCATTATCAGATATTAAATATCATTATCCATTCATTAATCTAAAACCCTGTGTTGATTATCTACTCTATGACAGAGATTCTTCCATGGTCCTGGAATATTGTGGTTCTTCATATTCATTGTTCCTGTCTCAGGGAGATTAGCGTGTAGTGGAAAAGAGTCATTATGCATTAATTAAACACAACCTAAAAGCTACGTAGAAATAAGAGAACATTCAAATGGGAAGTTTAAACTCACTTTGAAGAACAAGCACAGACACCTCTTTTAGATAATCAGCTTAAGTCACGGAGACAATCACGTAAGACAAGTGTCAGCCTCTATAAGGAACAGTCTAGGAGAGACTATTGAAGATCTGTGAAATAAATGGAATATGAGATCCTCTCAAGGTTGAATGGAGACCAGAGAATGGAAAAGAAGCCTGTGTGGCTGGATCACGGACAGTAAAGGAGAGACTGGCATAGGAGGGCAATAAGATAGGATTCAACACTCAGTGAATGAACAAATGTGAGCATGCTTCCAGGAGAGGAAGCTGAGAGTTTAAGGTACTTCCCTTTATGGTCTATGATTCCAAAACAGGATAAGAGCAGTTTTAAAACAGAGAAAGTAGGAAGCTTTCTTAAACTCATTATGGCGTGGTAAGCTTTCTTAAACTCATTATGGTATGAGAATCTTCATCAGTGGACCTCAGCCTGTTGAAACCCCTTTGGGGGCTCCTTATATCAGATGTTTACATTACAATTCATAACAGTAGTGCAATTATAGTTATGAAGTAGCAATGAAAATAGGTTTATGGTTGGAGTCAGTGCAACATGAGGAACTGTATAAAAGGGTTTCAGTGTTAGGAAGAGTGAGAACCACTGGTCTACATGCATGCTTCAGGAAAAAAAATCAGTTTTGTGACTACAGATTTTCTACAAGGAGAAAAGCAACAAGGGTTAAAGTAAGGAAATAATTTGGTAAAATGAAAATAAAACACATGAATTGTAACTTTTTTCTTTATATTGTTTTTGAGTTAATATTTTGTCATGATGAATAGACAAACATCTTCAGAATTTTACCTGAAGCTACTTTAAAAGAAATGGAACATGTACACAATACTTGAACCAAGTAGACTCCGATGAGTGGCAAGGGGTTCATGAGCCCCCATTGCTAATGTAGAAGATGTGAATGGTTGATGGCTTCTGGGGGAGGCACAGCCAGTTTTATTTTTTAAAGTGTCCTCCTAGATGGTTGACCATGTTTCAGTGCCATTCGCAGGAGCTTAGGGGCAGCACAATTTGGAGTAGACAGATTACTAAATTTCTAAAAAGTGGATTCAACACTGGGGGAGGGTAGGAGGTAGGAAGTGCATTTGGGAGGATGACATTCTCAAAGACTTAATAAAATATTTAAAAAATTAAAAAGAATGCTATTTGTTTTTAACATGTTTTAAATCAAACACACAAAAAAATCAGAGTGCCCTATTTTTGTCAGAAGAAAAATTAGAATTATTTTTCATCTACTTGCAGGAGATATAACACCCCAAATTATTCAACCAACATTTAATATATCTTTTCAAACCTTCAAGAGAGTTGGATTGTTATACATTCCAAAGTAATAATTATAAACATATTAACTTACATTTGTATCTTCCAAGGCTGTTAACAAAACACTTGATTACTCCAACACATTAAAGATAACCAAGAACCACATCCCATTGGGGGGGGGGGGAAGTTAGCTTTCTTGAGAATAGACTCAGTATTTCATGGTTTGTAATGATTTTAGAATAGGCGGCTTATTTCTCTAATATTTGCAGTCTGTTGTCATGGACATGAAATT
This sequence comes from Arvicanthis niloticus, assembly GCF_011762505.2. Lineage (NCBI taxonomy): Eukaryota > Metazoa > Chordata > Mammalia > Rodentia > Muridae > Arvicanthis > Arvicanthis niloticus. The sequence goes on along the minus strand of NC_133429.1, from coordinate 14,164,964 downwards.
CAACCTCAGATGCTATGCCTGACATTATTTCCTCTGAGTGTTTCATAGGTCAGTGGATGAACTGAGCCAAAGTCCCCAGTGTATGAATATCCCTTTCGTCTGCTCTCCTTTGGGACTTTGTCTAATTGCCACTCTCTTCTCATTATCCACATTTCCCTTTTATCTAACCCTTTTCCTCATCAAATAATTATGCTCAGTTCTCTTATGGTCAAAAATCAACAGCGAATAAAAAAAAAAAAAACCCAACCCTTCAGATCTACAATTTTTTCTTTATTATTTAAGTATTGTTTACCATTGGCAAAATGGCTCAGTGGGTGAAGGTGTTAACTACCAAAAATGATGATCTGAGTTCAATCTCTGGGAGCCATACAGCGGAAGCAGAGAGCCAGAGAATCAACTTCAAGTGCTCCATGGCATTTAAAGGTGTGAGTGCCCCTACCACTGGATATAAATACTTAAAAAGATATTTAACTGAAAACACAGAGAGATGACTCAGCAGTTAAGAGCAGTATCTGCTTTTCCAGAGGTCCTGAGTTCAATTCCTGGCAATGACATGATAACTCACAACCATCTCTTGAGAGATCTGATGCATGTAGGTGTACATGTGGTTAGAGCACTCATACACAAAACAAGCAAATAAGTAAGTAAGTAAGTAAGTAAGTAAATCTTATCCCCTAAAAAAACCAAAAAGCAAAAAGAAATCACCTATTATTTGCTATTGTATATTATTTAAATACTGTCTTTACACTGAAGATTTTTAGTGTTGTTAGCATTTGCTGGCTCTTGTTCCTCACCATCTATTGACTTCAACCTCTCTTCTGTTCTTACCCTCCAGTGAACTGCTGAAATCACCATCTGCGACCTCTCGGTTGCTAGATGAAGTAGCAGGCTGGGCTGACCCCTCAGCAGTGTTTATAGCACGAGTTAGAAACTGGAAGTAAGTGGGACCACAGGGAGGAACAAGGCAAGTTCCCAGAATCAAACATGAAGGGCACCTACCTAACATTCACTGTTATATAAACAAATACCTTTGCATTGCACTCAGCCATAGAGGGTTATGAGTTGTTATAGTACCTGGCTTATATTATATTATATTATATATTAACCCAACAAACACATTAAAAACTATTAGGTTTCTATGAGTAGTCTCAAAAGGACATTTTCTCCTCTCTGTACTCTAGGCTTTGGCCATCTACAGAAATTACTATATGCACTCATGTCTTCATACATATGTGGTACTGTCCAGGCCAGTATTAATTCCTTTTTTCCTTTTCTTTGTAGAAATGCTTGTTCAGTATTACGTATGGTTTCTGAGAAAGCTTTTTTTTTGCTCCTAACACATGTAGGCTTCCATGCTGCAGTGTCCAGCACCCATGCCACAGGACCATCATAGAATTTTGGCCCATAATGAGTCTCTTATATCTGAGACTCACGGTGTTTGTGCTAGGGTTTGCCCTGTCTTGTGTGATAGCTGACACAATGTAAGAGGTTCTTAGTTTGGGGATATATGAATTCTAAGAATTATAGGCATGCTGTAGTAAAATAAAGCGAAAATGATACAGACTAGATCCTTACCCAAAAAAATCTTATAACATTAGATTCTGACAAAGAAGAACCCGTTTACAGCCATATGTTTTTATTTCCTTTTGTTATACGCTAGCTATTAAAGACTTAATAGCTTGATTAAAAATAATCTCTTGCTACCACTGGATTTAAAGATTATATCTGTAAAACAACTACCCCAAGCATATATATCCTCTAATTTTTCTAGAGGTGATTTTTCCATCCACAATAAATTTTTCTTACAAATAATATTTGCATATGAACACACTCTTTATATCTGGGATGTATTAATGTTTTAATTGGCTATAAGCAACAAGAAAGAGATTTATCTAGTCTGCTGTGGAAGTGCTAACATGATTTTTAAAAACAACTAAGAACACTAATTTTGTTGTCAATTTTATAACCTTATAATTACCTCGTAAATAGGCAGCATTTTCTCATGGTAATCACAGGAGTTTTCAAATGGCTTAAAAAGAAGAAAAGCATTTAAGCTAATCTTTTTAGAACGGATGAAATTATTTATTTTGACATTTGTTGACTGTGGTTATGGGCCATATCCTTTCCAATTCTGAAAATGACAACCTGGAAAGTTCTGTGTTCAGAACACTGAATTCTAACAATTTTAAAAGCAACTCAAGCAGAACCAATTTGTGGACTCAGATGAGATTATCCTAACACATCTTTTCGCAGAGGTGCTTGGCACTGTCACTAGCTAGGGTGCTGGCACATTTATATTGTGCCAGTCACTCACTGGGCAAGAACCAAGGACCTGAGACATAATTCCTTCTACAGCCCCTGCCAAGAGGAATAGTCAACGACAGGAGGAGATACAGGCAGTTGTCCTATAAGGAGGACAGAAGAGTTTAAGAAATAGGTTGAAACCCATGTGACAGTTTAGAAGCACTTGAAAAATAATGTTCATATAGTTTGTGAGATGGAGGTGCCAGATGCTAACTACAGACAGAGAGGATAAGAATCTATAAAAATTCCACGCTGGGTCAGAAAGAACCACATAACCTAAAGAGTAAAAAGGGTTTGAGAGATGGGTTATTTCAGTTCAAACCCCTCATCTTAAAGAGGAAGAATGGACTTTTACAAAGGGCAAACCAGCGGATGTGGGCTGCATAGAGGCAGTGAGCACAGTGGCTGTGGGCTCCTAAGGTGGAGATGGGGAAGGACACTGAGAACAGCAAGGAAGTGGGTCGCTTTTCATTTTGATTCAGAAACGCAAATCCTTTAAAAGTGTATGTAGACCATTAAAAAAAAAATAGCTTCATCACCTGCAGAGCTGAACTCAATTCCAGGGTTGGGACCTAGGCTAGGCCAGACAAAATGTTCCTCTGAAAATGTCTTTGTGCAGGAATAACCTTCCTAAAATTGGGTCTTATTTGCTTTTAAGCTTCTTTTGTACAAGTTTTAATTGTTTCTGGGTATTGAGTGCCTTAAGAGTTCCAAAAGGCTTGTAAAATTGGCCTCTTAGCATTTTAAAAATTTATTTTTATTGAAAATAAATTTATGGTTTTCATAAAATATAGCTTCCCTTTGTCTGGGTTCCTGATATTTTTGGATTACTTTTAGACATCCATATGTTATATAACTCAATTTTAATTTCCCTTCTAAGGTATTCAATCTATTCGCTTGCACTGCTGCCCTTGCTTCAATATAATCTATACAATGTTGTGTAGGATATTATGAGTTACATAAATACTTTAGCTTTACATTTTCACACACACAGATGCATGCACACACACACAGGGTTTAGAGAGAACTCATATATATATATATATATATATATATATATATATATATATATATACAGAGTTAAACGCTACAGGAAGTGTATTTCTTAAGTGGTTAGGCATGAGACATTTGAGGATCAGGAGTCATAAATGCACAAAGAGATCAGAGGTAATGTAAGAAACCAGGAGCTACAATAACATGTCACTCTACATGGAAACCAGAAGGCCTAACATCCCCAAAAAAGAACAAAAAGCTATTATTTTTAAACTCTGGAAAAGAACCAAAGGTTTATAGTAAACAAATTTGATCATGAAAGATGGGGGCAGAAACACGGTAGGTGAGATTTTAGAATTTTCATTTCCCACTGTCCATCTCCTCCATTCCTGGCTCAAAAAAATGAGATAGTCCCAAGGAAGCACCTTATACTCCTAGTACATGTTCAGGAAAGAGAAGTAGGTTTTGTTTACACAGAATTATGGTGGCCTGCCTTGGATATCTGCAAGGAAGCTCCCCCAAAGCCCCACAAAGCTCTTGCCTTCATTTGGCTCACCCAGAACTCTCTCAGGTCACAGAAGTAGCAAAGGGAGTTTCTATAAAAAATACATTTAGCGGAGGGTAGGTGTGTAGGTATGGGTTTGTGATTTCAGCACTTATAAATCTAAGACAGGAGGGTAACACGTTCAAGTTCAAGTCCAGCCTGAGTTGCAAAGCCTTTTGCAAAACAAAACAAACGATAGATGGAATGAATCCCATCTGCAGAGACCAAACCCAGACACTATTGTTGATGCCAAGAAGCACTTGCTGACAAGAGGCTGGTATAGCTGTCCCCTGAGAGGCTGTGCCAGAACCTGACCAATACAGATGTATCCAACCATTGGACTGATCTGCTGAAACCCCAGTGGAGGAGTTAGGGGAAGGACTGAAGAAGCTGAAGGGGTTTGCAACCCCATAGGAAGAACAACAATATCAAATAAACGGACCACCCAGAACTCCCAGGGACTAAACCATCAACCAAAGAGTACACATGGAGGGACCTATGGCTCCAGCTGCATATGTAACAGAGGATTGCCTTATCTGGCATCAATGGGAGGGAAACCCCTTGGTCCTGATGCCCCAATGTAGGGAAATGCTTGGGCGGTGAGGCAGGAGTGGGTTGGCGGGGGAGCACCCTCATAGAGGCAGGTGTGAAGGGGAGGGGATAGAGGATTTATGGATGGGAAACTGGGAAGGGGGATAACATTTGAAATGTAAATAAATGAAATAACCAATAAAGGAAAAAAGAAACAGGTAAGAAAAATAACAGCACATATAATTGAGGAAAAGAAGAAAAAAATACTGGAGAGGAATGGCTAGGGAGTCAGATACTCCAAAAGGAAGAGTTGTGAAAAGTTTACAGTTTCTAGCTGTCTAGATGGTTACATCTATGCACAGGGCATATGAACAAAAATGACCAGCAAAGACCCTAACCCTTCAGCTGACTTCAGACTATGCAAATAGAATCTAAAGGCAAAGGCTGAGCGGCCTGTGCAGTGCCAGCCCTAATGCCCAGAGAGCCTAGCTACAAATGCCAGGAGAATTTGTGTTATCTCCCATATCTGTATAACAACTTCCACAAGATCACTACCAGATCAGCACGTGAGTGGAAGAGAGTCCAGTGGACATATTTGACAAATAACAACTCAGAGAGTAGTTCTGAAAAGTCGCTAAATCAGTTACAGCACCACATAATGTGTGTGTGCCATGTATACACAATAATAAATGAAGTTAAACCTTAAAGATGACATTTTAAAAGAAAGTTATTAGGCACTCAAAAATGGAAGAAAATATATTTATTCACAAGGGGGAAAGCAAACATGGCAAGTTGTTAAGGAATTCTTAACATTGGGTTTACTACCTTTCGGTCTGGGCCCGAGCACTGAGCAGATCCTGGGAGGCAGGTCTGCCACCAATCTCAACCCAGAGGAGCCTCCCAGGACCTCTAACCCGGGTAGTATCTTAGGTAAGCAGACAGTAACACCTACCCCAAACAGGGAATAACTGGGACCCACTAGGAACCAGGAAGTTACTCCTGGCCAGGAACACTGGTTCTTTCCTGTCTGCACCTGAGCACTGAGCAGATTTTAGGCCCCAGCTCTTACTGCAGTAGTAACACCCAACCCACACAGGTCTGATACAACCAAGATAATAGGAAAGACAGGCTCCAATCAGAGTTAGGGCAGGTAGCACTAAGGAGATCCAGATGGCGAAAGGCAAGGGCAAGAACATAAGCATCAGCAACCCAGGGTACTTGGCATCATTAGAACCTAGTTCTCCCACACAAGAAAGTCCTGAATTCCCCATATTACTAGGAAAGCAAGATTCAGATTTAAAATCACTTCTTATGATGATGATAGAGGACTTTAAGAGAGACATAAATAACACTCTTAAAGAATTTGAGGAGAACACAGGTAAACAGGTAGAAGCCCTTAAAGAGGAAACAAAAATCCCTTAAAGAATTACAAGAGAACACAACCAAACAGGTGAAGGAATTGAACAAAACCATCCAAGACATAAAAATGGAAGTAGAAACAATAAAGAAATCACAAAAGGAGACTACCCTCAAGATAGAAAACCTAGGAAAGAAATCAGGAGTCATAGATGCAAGCATCACCAACAGAATACAAGAGATAGAAGAGAGAAACTCAGGTGCAGAAGATACCATAGAAAATATTGACCCACAGGTCAAAGAAAACACAAAATGCAAAAAGTTCTTAACACAAAATATCCAGGAAATCCAGGACACAATGAGAAGACCAAACCTAGAAATAATAGGTATAGATGAGAGTAAAGATTCCCAACTTAAAGGGCCAATAAATATCTTCAACAAAATTATATAGGAAAACTTTCCTAATCTAAAGAACAAGATGCCCATAAACATACAAGAAGCCTACAGAATGCCAACTTATTTAACAAAAATAAACAAGAAGAAAATTTAAATGGATTGAGTCAAATTAATTTGATTATGAGGAAACAAATATAAAAATATAATAGAGTAGGTATTAGGAAAGAAAAAGTTGTAAGACATAGAAAACAAATAGGCTCTTTCTTATCAGCAGTTGTATTTTTTATAAATAATTGATACCCACCAATTAAAAGAGAGATAATTATAAAATAGTTTTTTTAAAAGATCTGATTATATGCTGCCTACCTAACTTCAAATCTAAACACATGTATAAGTTTAAAGAATGGAAAAAGATATGTCACGCAAACATTATCCAAGAGTTGATATGGCTCTGTTCACATCAGATGAATATAGTAAGTCAAAATTTTCTGGAAAAGTAAAAACTCATTGTATATTGCTCAAAGGGTTCACCTATAAAGGCATGACAATTATAAACATACCTGTAACCAACAATGAGCTTCCAAAATGTATAAAACAAAATAAAAAGTGAAGGCTGTGATGGTTAGTTCTGATCATTGACACAATCTAGAACCACCAAGGAAAAGAATCTCAAGGAAACATTGTCTAGGTCAGGTTAGACTGTGGGCATACCTATGTGGGATTATCTTAATTATATCCACTGAATCTGGAAGGCTGGCCCACTATGGCACCATTCCCCAGGCAGGGATTCTGAACTGTGTGAGTGGAGAAGCCAAGTTAAGCACAAACATGAATTCCTTCTGTCTCCCTCTGTTCTTGACTATGGATGACTGTGTTATCTTTCTGACTCCTTGACTTCCTACAGTGACAGATGATAACCTGAAACTGTGGGCTAAAATAAATCTATTCTCCTATAAGTTGCTTTTGCCTATATATTTTATCATATCAAGAGCAAACAAAACTGAGACAAAGAATGGAATAAAACAATACAAGGTTATAAGAAACAGAGGACTCAGTGGTACTATAAGCCAACAGACTCATATATCAGATGAATATATATATAGAAATCATTATATAGAGATATACACTAATGATGGTATGCAATGTTTTGAAGGATACTAAAAGTCTGAATTGTGCACTTTAAAATAATAGCATTGCAAGTTTTATGCTATATATATATTAAACAATGAAAAATGTTTATTATGAACATACAAGAGAAAATATTATTTCAAAAAATAAATACTATGACTTAAAAATCAACATCAAATTACTAAAATTAGTAAATCTCTGACCTCTTTGACACAAGTCAAATGAAGAGATCCACATCTCAGTCAGGATAGAATATCATAGAAACTACCCTCATAAAAATTACAACAATTACATGATGAAAATTTATAAGAATGTTTCTTCTATAGGTGAAAGATATACGATTTTCTAGTTCATTTTTAAATTTATTTGTGTGGGGGTTGGTGCATGTACATACATATAATTGTGGTCAGAAGACAACCTTACATGTCATTACTAAGGTTCACATATATCTTTTTGAGTTGGGCCTTTAATTTTAATTTTTTTTTATAGATAAAGACTCTCATTGGTCAAGTAGATTAGGCTGTTTGGCCAGTAAGCACGAGGGACTCACCTATCTCCTCCTCCCCAATGCTGGGATTACAAGAATGTATCACCACACTCAGGGCTTTTGAGGTTTTTGTAGTTGTTGTTTCTGGAAAGGGATGGTATGACATGGCTTCCTCACCTTAGAACAAAGCCAGCAGGGTGTGAGCCTCCACCAGTGTTGATGATTGCAAAGTGTAAAGCTTGTTTGTATATTTTACTTTATGGTCTTCCTTCAGGGGAATGTCTTCTCTGCCCAGGTTAATGACCCCATGATAATCAGAAATAGCAGGAGTCTGGCAGGTGATGGTGTATGTATGCCCTTAACAAAAATGGTAAACAACATGACCTTCAGGATAACCCTTAAGGCTGTGGGAAAGAACCCTGAAAAAATGAGTTCAAAGATATATAATTTCTCACCTATGCAAAACATAAGGATGCAATATGAATTTTATGAAGGGCTTCATGGACCTAAAAGAAGAGGTGCAGCTGCACTGTGAGCCTTACACTTGAAACACTTGAAAGGCAGATTCCTGAGTTCAAGGTGAGCCTTAAACAGAGTGAATTTAGGTTCAGGCATGGTCTGAATGGTAATCTCAGGACAGGATTCCACCCACCTAAGTTTATTGTTTGTCCTTACAAAGGCAGGAGATCTCTGAATTCATTTGTCATGTTAAAAACAAAATGTGCTGGCTGTCTTTTTCTAAGAATCAGAGGGTTAAAGTCATGAAATGCTGATTCATGGGATAATCAAAAGGAAACCTGCAATTAATGACTGAACTGATATGTAAATAAAAGATTGGGCTTTTGGTCTATATGAGAGGAGGTAGTAGAGTGATAGAAATTATTTTTTAGAATTTTGTTTCTACTAAGAGCTGAGCAGTCTGAGATCTCTGGGGGGTGAACATACAGTTCTTTTAGAATTTTTTTCTAACAGGATTACTGACCTTGGTTGGAAATTTCAAGAATTACATAGAGAGCTAACATACCTCTTTTAGAATGTTTTCTAGCAGCTACCCAGAGGGAACTTCTTGGAGACCAAACACAGCTCTCTTAAAATTTTTCTAGAAAAATCTTAGAATATTTTATAGCAGCCTTTCTGACTTTGGTCAGAAACTCATGAGCTATCCAGAGAGATTTTTAGATGTTTTTTTCTATCATGAAACAGCAGAATTATCTCACGCAAACTACAGAGCCAAAAGCTATCTACAGAGAGCTGTTTATGGAGTTATCTCAGGAAGACTACACTGTTGTCAGCTATCACCCATTATTTGACTTTGAGTCATTTCTTTCACTACCCTAAACACTCCTTCCTCGGGACTCCCAACTAAGCTGAGGTTTGTCTTTGGCAGCTGTTGTTGTTTTTTTGTTTGTTGTTTTGTTTTAATTTGGAGTTCTGCAAATTATACTCAGGTTCTTTAATTGCAAGGCAAACACTGTAGTAAGAGAACTCCTGGCCTGATAAAATAGGATTCTGCCATAATCTGTGTGTGTGTATTCTAAAATTTTGGTAATTTAAATCATGTAAAGCCATAATTTTATTTAAAAGAAAACATCACTAAACAAATTTCAGAAACTTTGGCATTCAGAGAAATCCATATTCACCCACATGCAGTAGTCACAGAAAGGTGGATGGATCATAGCCATATCTTCCTAAATGCATCAGGCTGTAGTCATTGAGTTCTGCCTTTGTTTCTGGTCTCTCATTACAGCTATCATTTCAAACCTAATAGTGTGAACTACATCTCTCAGGTCTTTCTCCAAAGCAATCTCATTTTATTTCAGAATTAATGTCTCCCCTTATAGTGTTTCTTATGAACGAATCATCAAAACCTCAAGGAAATGTACCATTCCCATTTCAGAATCTATAAAAACAAGCACTGGTAAAAATTCTGATGATCTCTGACTTGTAAGCCTGTAGAGAGACTGTAAGTGAAGTCAACACTGGTGAATTAACACTATTCCCACAAGGGAGGAAGACAGGTCCTGTAAGTATCCCCCTCCTAAGGAGCAGGATTGTAAAATGAGTCTTTCAGACATTAAGACAACTTTCTTGGGGCCTAGAGAGATGGCTCAGTGGTTCAGAGCACTGGTTGCTCTTCCAGAGGACCCTAGTTCAATTCCCAACACCCATGAGGCAGCTCTGTCTGTAACTCCAGTTCCAGAGGATCTGGCATCCTCACATAGACATACATGCAGACAAACACCAATGCAAACAAAATAAATAAATCTTTACCAAAGAATTGCAGTTTTTTGAAGCAGGGCCTGTTTCCACTACATAGTAAATAATTGACCTTTTTTTTTTTTTAATAATTAAAAGCTAGACTTTCAAAAGAACTGTTCTCAAATCCTCTTGAATTTACCAGTGATTATTTTTAATGTTTAATTTTCTTTTGAAAGCTCTGGGGAGATTTAGCATTTCGACTTGTAATATCAGGAAACAAATTCTAACATCAGATTGAACCTGAGCTTTAATTCCAAGCTGACACTTTCATATTCTGTGTAAACTCAAATCCTGGGTATTCTGTGTTGCATAGGATTTAAAAGGACACAGACTTAAGAAACAAGGATATTGGGCTGGTGAGATGGCTCACTGGTTAAGAGCACTGACTATTCTTCCCGAAGTCCTGAGTTCAAATCCCGGCAACCACATGGTGGCTCACAACCATCTGTAATAGAATCTAATGCCCTCTTCTGGTGTGTCTGAAGACAGCTACAGATTTCTCACACAAATAAAATAAAATAAAATAAAATAAATCTTTAAACAAAATATAAAGAAAAACAAAGATATTTTGGGGGTGCTATATTTATCAGACAAAAACCATACCATTTGAATGTTAAGGAGATCTCACAAATCCATTAACTATTCACTTGAAAAAATAAATAGAGCCTGTGTGGTGGCACACAAGCTTGGGTGACCTAAATTCTGTCCCTGGATTCCGTGGTAGGAGAGAAATGACTCCTGAAAGTGTTCTTTGACCTCCACACATGCACTGTGGCACATGTATTTTCATATCTATCTGTCTATCTCACTCAGATACATACTAATAAATAAATCTTTAAAAAATATTAAGTATACAGAGATTGATTTTTATACATTAGTTCCTTATGCTTTTATGGCATATTAAAAAGCTGTTTCTCCTAAATACCTAGCTTTTCCTACCTCCCCAAATTTCTAGTGACAACCTATGATAGATACAAATTACAGCCTCAGTAATTCTTTAGAATGTTCTTCACAATGCAGTCATTGAATGAGAGATTTTACATCATAGCTTGGTTCATTGTGTGATTTAAATTTCAGCCGACTAATCACCAAACAGAAATCTTACTCTTTTTGATTCAGTGTATACTGGACTATGCTAGCTGAAGCCCAGGCTACTTTTCTCCTCACAAGGAATCCTGTTCCTCCATTATAAAATGTTCAATAACAGCAAACATGGCAACATGCACAACATGGCAGTCCGATATAAGAGGAAACAATTCTGAATTTGCCCCATTTGATCTGTGAACTCTTTTGTGGGCTTCTTAGCTCCAGTCAGCCTAAATTTCCTTATCCATAAATCAAAATGATGCCCATCTAATCAGTCTTAGACAAAGTAAGTACGTCTATGTCTATGAAGATTCTGGTGCATTTGGATGCACCATAATAAATGGCTGCCACTCTTGTTGCTCTGTCACTTCATGCTTAGAAAACAAGTCACCTGGGCCATATCAAATCACATTAAGTCTCTTGCTGTGTTTTTAATGCTTTCTATTTTCTTGCCCAATTTCCCCTTAACTGTAGGATTTTGGAGCACAGCTTAAGTCTCCAAACAGTATAGTTTCTTTTTATCTCTTGCACTCAGCATTACAAATTCTTGAATATTGTCATTACCTTCCCTTCACTTTTTCCTCTTCCCACTAAGCCAAGACACTCATTGCTTATGGTTTTAGCTTATGTCCTTCCTACTTCCTCAATCCAGCAAACATTCCCTTAGGACACTACTAGCTCATCATTCTCTTCTTTGTATTCTAGTACCAGCTCTCAGTAGGTCTGTGATGGAGTTTCGCTCTCCCCACTAGAACCTACTCTTCCTTCGGAATAAATCTCACCACTTCTACCAGACATAGTAGCGCACAACTCTATTCCTAACACTCAAATACAAATTTTTTTCCAGATGCTCTGTTGAGAAATAAAAAGCGTTTGTGTGTGTGTGTGCGATTTTAGATGTATGAGAAACCATAAATACTGTATAACTATGCTTCAAAGAAAAGTCTGGGTTTAGAGTTTGTTCTCGGTTCATGTGATGTTGAACTTCATGATGACGTAGTGTTGTTCCCCAGGGTAAGCCTGAGGTGAGACGATGTATGTACAATGTCTGGCATACAATAAGTATTCATTCAATGAAACATTTAGCTATAATTAGGACGAATAGCCAAAAGAAATGCTTATCATTATTATTATACCATAGGGATAAAAAACTAACTCATAAAATACTGAAAAGATCTTTGATCCTGAAACACTAATCTATGAATCTACCATGCTTCTGTGAGTGAGACTAGACAGTGAATCTAGGCTGCATAATCAACTACAGACAGGTAGTGGATTTAGGTTTCACAATCAACTGCAGAAAGATGGAAACACTGAAGGATAAGACAATTGTCAGAAAAAAAAATCCAGGATTTTATTGTTGTTGTTGTTAACATTTCACATTAAGTAGAAGTTTGCAATTCAAATAATCTTTCGGTAGAGAATTAGGAAGGTATAAACACTGCGCCTTCCACAACTTGACCAGAGAGGCTCCTTCTTAGCAAAAAGTTCAAAGACACTTGAACAAATAAATAAGGTGTGATGGAATTAAAGGTCAGGTTGACCTTTGTAATATTACTACCAATAACTATCTGTATGCTAGCAAGTATTTCTTGAGTGCTTACTTTATGGCAATATTATACGCTAACTATTGCTCATATATAATTTGCTCTCATTTTATCTCAAGATCATCTGTTTCTTTGAGTCCCCCATTTTAAATCAACGCAGTATGAGGCATGAGCAGATAAAACACTAAAATTTCCCGGTGATTCCTATTAAATAAGTTAAATGTGCTTCAGGCTTCATGGCTTGTAAATGTAGGTTGGGAAATTGCTAGAATTAGTTCCTTAGTTTTCGTGCAAATTTCTCCAGGTAAGACTCTTAAACAATTACTTCAGATCTGTGTTAATATTATGCTTTTGGCTAAACCATTCCTTAGGACAGGTTTAGATTTAATGTAACAATTTTGAATTGTCTTTTAATGAAAAGGTAAGTTATACTAACTTGAAAAAATTATATTCGGAATTAGCTAAGCACCAGTGCCCTGTAGAACAAGGAGCTGATGTCTTCTGGCTTCTTTTCCTATTTGGTATTTCGTTTCTCATTTACATTCATGGTTTTGTCTTCTGGCCCCCACCCCATATCTTGTTTGCTAATAGCTTTGCTTTTGTGCTATTTGCCAATACAGAGGAAATATTTTTCCTTAATACTTTACGTTTCAGCCATTTCTGCTTAAGAGATATTTACTCAGCTTAGAGTGTGTATCCACCCATTTATTTGGAATTTTATACACTTTAAGAGCCTGCATCTCCTTTCCATACTTGAATAATTATGATTCTTGGCCTATGGGAGAAACACACTCCCTGCATCTCTTTAACTTTGCCAGTTACTTTTTCTTGCCAAAACAATGGAATACATAATAAAATCGTAGCAGTTCATAAAATCCAGATGCACTGAGGCATAAACTGCACACAGTAACAATATTGTAATTTGAACAAGAACTATTTGTTATATAGAAATGACACACATCCGCAATGTTAATACTTTGGAGGCATTTCCTGTAAGTTTGAGGCTAGCTTGGTCTTCATAGTGAGTTCTAGCCCAATCAAAGCTACCTAGTTAGAACTTATCCACTCACCCCAACTCGCTCCAACCCTCACTCCCAGCACCAATAGAATTGTTAACCATAACATGATTAGAACATAAAGGGATTGGTCAGTAAGAAGAAAAGGGAACTCTTTAAAATATGGTAATAGCAGCTATGAGTAGCAGCCACTACCCAAGGACTGAGATAGATTGCCAAGGAAGACGATCCCCACCTGAGTGGAGCTGAAGTAGGATGACAGACTGGAAATACAGCCATGACACATGGAATGGAAGGCGCTGAAGTTGACGAAGGCGTGCCTTCTCAAACTTGTTGAAGATCTACTTGCTACAGTGCCAGGGAACGCTATTTATAGGGAGGTGTCTTTCCGGAGAAACTTCCTAAGGTGGTGGCTGGGAAAACTGGAGGCTGCTGGCTACAGGATGGTCCAGTAACTGTTCTCACTGAGGGAGCATAGCAGAGCCAGGAAGGAAAATCCCTTCTTCTATGCCTCTAACTGACAAAGCCTAACTTTATTCAGCCTGGCAAAGGGAAATCTTAAAGGGCTCATCTCCATATTTGCAGAGCACGCAATGGGGTATAAATTTGCAGCTGAGAGACTATAAATTGATAACTGGTATGCCAGGTAACACATATATAACAAGAACCTTGCAATATCATCTGGTCCAATTTCCTCTCTTCTAGCAGATTGATGCTTCTGCTATTTAAAGCAGAGGGATGCTAATTCTGTTTAACCATACGTTCCTTTTAGAACCTGCTTCATTCTTTAAAAAATATGAGTTAATTAAATCTATATATGTTTACTGCAGATAATGTTGCAAATACTGAAAAATTATCACAGAGAAAATAAGTCACAATGTCAGGGCTTAGAGAAAGTTAATGCCAGTATTTTAATGTATAGTAGCTCCTATTATCTGAACAAGGTATATTAATATCTCTGGTAGATACCTGAAACCACAGGTTGTCTCACATACATATCAATATTTTCCTAGACATACCCATGATGATGAAGTTCAGTGTATTGATTAAACAAAATATTAACAACAACTCTTACGAAAACAGAACACTGTTAAAGGCAGCCTATAGCACATAAAATGTACAGTAATGAATGAGGAAGTGGTATTTCCTTCAAAAGTGTCTTATTACATTGCACTTTCTTCTTTCTTGCAATAATGGGGCATGCTACAATGACAATATGTCATGATCAGATGAAGTAAAATGAGGTAGGTGGGCACTGTGAGCTAGCACCAGGCTGTTCTATGAGGTTAGCAGAACACACACTTAGCTAATCTATGAGAATTAATAACTGGGATGGTTAGTGACTAACTCACAAGTAGACAGCACACACAGCCTGGATACAGTAGAAGAGGATGATTTACATCCTGGGCAGGACGAGAGTGGGATAACATGGAATTGCATTGCATTGCTCAGTGTCATACCCAGTTAAAGCTTTGAATTCATTGATTTCTACAAACTTGCATTTAATATTTTTGGACCATTAAAACTGAAACCACAGAATAGGGTGACTAGTGTCATGTTATACTTTTTTTAAAAAAAAATTCATTTGCTTAATTAAAACTTATTTAAAACAGACTAATCTAATATCTCCTAGGTCTAAGGGCTATGAGTGTAAATGTGCGATGATAAATTAACTAAGAACTACCTTATCAGCTTGTAATCTAGTAAGGGATGTCAATGTTAAAAGAATATAAATATATTTATGTACACATAAGTATGTATATCATACATATTTATTCATAATATTTTAATAATAAAATGGACTTGTTTATATATGCTGAGATTTGTATTCAGTGTATGTATTTATTAACATTATATTTTCCATGACATTAAAATTTTGTAGAAGCTCATTTTTATGAAGATAGCATTCATTTAAACAGTTTAACTTTCTCAATTTTTTACTATTATTGGACAACTTTTTATCACTTTAAATCATATACTGTGCATTATATCTACCCCTGCACTATGGTTAATATTATTATTCAATGGGCTAAATGACCTTGAGAAAGACCACCAACCTTCTCTGTTTTCAAAAGAATAATGATACTAACTTCCTCCTCTGCATGCTGAGATGAACAAAAACCTTTACTATAGGAAAACCACATGGACAGTGCATTAAAACTCAAGTTGCTAACTATCAGCTGTCACCTGTTTCTGTGTGCTCTGCTGAGAGGTAAGTGTTCCAGTCCTTTGCTCTCACAGGCCCAATGCCCAACATGGTCTTTCACCCACCATTGGCATTAAATGTTTATTTAGTTAAGTTATATGGAGAGTTGAGTCTGGCACAATGGGAGCCTGCTTACCTGGAATGTGAGGGGCGGTGGTGTCCAGCACCACAGTAGATAAACCGACACAACTTACAATCCTTCCATATCTAAGGTAACTTGTAAATTAATTGACAGGATGAACCCCTATGTGTAGAATTTCTAAGTGAGAGCAACTATTCTGAAGGCTCTTGATGTTTTAAAGATCTTAACATACTTTGGAATATAGGAATTTATTTTCTAACCACAGTACTTGGCAAAATGTTCTTCTTAGCCTAACAACACTAGGTACTTGATGCCACAACTTAATTTTTCCCCACATTTTAATAATATATAAAATTACATTACTCTTTCAGCTCATATTTCATTCACTAGTAAATGAGGCATGCTTTTCCAGTTGTATATATTCTTCAGATTGTCCATCTTCCTTGACCAATTTTCTACTGACAGATGTGGTATCTGCTCTTGAGCGCTAAATGAGTAACTATCTGTTAAATGGCTGAATGTAGCTGCCTTTCATTTTCAGATGCCGTTCTGCTCTGTATTCCCACAATTAGAGCTTTATGTAGTTTGTTTCTTTCTTGTGGTTAATTGTATCTTATTAGAAAGCTTGTACTGCATGAAAGCCAAAATCAGGCTTAGCTCCTTGATCTTAGAGAATTTATTTTACTTTCTGAAAGTATTGAATATTCTCAATATTATTTATTCTTCCTTAGACGTGTTCAAACTTTATATTTTTTCGTATTGAGTAGAGTTCTTGAGCTCTATTAAGATCCTTACATTTCTATAGTCTTCTAACACCCTGATTTAAGTGATATGTTTAATTCATTACATGTTCATATTTGCTAAGGTCTTTGAATTCTCTTAAGTTCAGTGGGTTTCTAAATTTTACTTGGATAGCAGTTTTATTTTTAATTTTGAGACAGGCTCTTGCTATGTCATCCAGGCTGGATTCAAATTCACAATTCTCCCACTCCAACTTCCCAAGAACTGCTATCACATCCAGGGACTATAGCAGTTCTTAATACAGTAAATTTAATACATAATAATACCTTACAGGGGAACTCCTAATTCCTACAATGCACACGTGCACATGCACACATACACACACACACACACACACACACACAGTGGGGAGGGGAGGGGAGGGGAGGGGAGGGGAGGGGAGGGGAGGGGAGGGAAGGGAAGGAGGGAGGGAGGGAGGGAGGGAGGGAGAGAGAGAGAGAGAGAGAGAGAGAGAGAGAGAGAGAGAGAGAGAGAGAGAGAGAATTGTATTCCATTACATTTTATTCAGTCAACAAATATGTGGGATACCTACATATAGCCAGAAATTTGGCCATAAACACAATAGCTGATAAAACAGGGGTTGAAGCTGCAGTTAGAGTTGAAGTACTATCTTAACATGCATGAGAATTGACATGCTTCCTAAATGAACATGGGACATACTAGATAAGCAACCTCGTTATGAAAATGCTATCATAAGTCAAGTTCATAGTGCCCTGCGCAGCCATTAGTTCAGACTTGGGAGTGAAGGAAGAGCCCATTCCAGAAAAAAAAATACCTAAAACTAAGATCTAAAGAGTATGAGGTACAAATGGACATGAGCCAGGCAAATGCAGAAAGATGTTCATGACACAAAGTTGTTTTAACTTTACTTTAAACAATTACTATTTGTGTGTGTATGCATGTGTGTGCATTCATGTTTTTGTGTGTATCATGCATGTATGCATGTGTGTGTTCATTTGTATATGTGCATGCATGTGTGTGTCTGTCTGTCTAAATGTGTATGCATATGTCCATCTAGGTGCCTGTGGTAGACAGATGAGGATGTTCAGTGATTCCTGAAGCTGGAGTTCAAGATGTTTATTAACCACTTGACCTGGGTTCTGGGAACCAAACTCTGGTCCCTGGGAAGGGTAGTAAGTATGCTTAACCACTGTACCATCGCTTCATCCCCCTCAGTCCTGAGAAGCTCTTATTTGCAAACTTTTCTAAATATATTGTATCCATTCATCCTTTTGAAGTTGCTTTGATGATTTCAGTTCCTGGTTTGTTTTAGAGGCTAACAATTAAATACCAGTTATCCTGAGAGAGAGGTTTAAGTAGGGAGAATAGAGAGTAAGTCAGAGGAGGGGTGGGGGAGGGATGATGAACACTAAGAACATTTGAAAAGCTGTATGGAAACCTATTCCACATGCTTCTACAGTGTGTAGATGTGTATTTATATTCACATGAAGTAGTTTATTTGGAGTTACCCTACACAGGAGGACTAGAAGCTATAGGTTGCCAAATTAAAAGCCCAGTGCCAGTTGTGGGGTACCTTCCCTTGAATTTTTGGCTATGATGTCTTGAAAAAAATGCCAAACAATACTGGCTACTGTTACTGCTTATGGTACCCACTAAAACTTGATGGTAAGCCCTACTGCTAAAAGTACCACACACTTTGGTGACAGGACATAGAAAAATCAAGTTGGCATTGACCAAAAAGATTCTTCTCTGCTGGCTAGCTTTCATAGTACCAGATGGGGAAAGTCATCGATAGTCTGGCTCAACTTTGAAACCTGTAAACCACAATAATGATGGGCATAGTGGTGGTGTGAATGTTATGGGGGCAATAATATACTTTCTAATTGGATTTAAGGTCTTCTTCAGAGAAAGGGAAACATGCATTGTACTAGCATGTGTTTGTTCTTGGTAAATCTGCCCAAGAACCCATGGTTGGGGATTTCATGGACCCCAGGGGTGGATCTACTATAATTATTGTGTTCAATGAGCACAGTCTTAGGGTGTTCCCTCAACTTGTATTCCTATATCTGCACATTAGTGAAGCTCTCAGACTTCATTAGAAAAGTGTGTCCAGTGGATGATGGTTAATGTAGAAGCTCACACCTGGTCAGTGTGCAGAGAATAAAGGTACATGGAGTGCTTAGCCACATGGGGAACATCTGCACCATCCATCAATCTACTAAAGCTCAAGTACCATCCTAGAAGAGAGGATGGAGAGAGCAAGAGACAGAAGTCATGAAGGATTGCAGTGAAACAGTATCTTCTGGACATGGCACTACTGATACATTCATGAACTCACAATAGCTGTGGTTGCCTGACAAGGTCTGTACAAGAGCAAGCCAGCCAACTTTCTAGCATGGATCAGGAAGGGGCCTAAGAGCTCCCATCATTAACTGTGAAGTTCTTGACCATTGATGGCTTCTCTTTAAAATACAGGTTTACTAGAAGTGTATTGTCCTGAATATGTAGACCATGCTCCAGTGGATGGCTCCACACCCATAAATATGTGGACAGCATATAGATTATTTATAAAAGTGGATGTGAATTGGGTTGGGTGGAGAGATAGGAAGGTGGATCTGAGAGGAGCTATGGGGAAGAGCTGGAGATGACTAAGGTAAAAATATATCATGTGAAATTCTTACAGAATTAATACAATATTATGTAAAAATAAAGAAAGAAAATTTTTATCTTTTTATGCATGTATGTATGTATGTATGTATGTATGTATGTATGTATCTATCTATCTATCTATCTATCTATTTAATCTAATCTATCTGAGTTTCCTTTATAATCCAGCCATTGGTCACAAACTAATCTGATACTTCTGATACTTCTACATCTTATACCTATGATTCACACATATAATAAGTCCAGTATCCATATATTTCTCTTCTAAATGTCCCTATCCTGGAGTGCTGTCCAAGTAGGCAAGCTACTATGTGTTATTTTCTGGGGTATATTGCTTGCTTATCAGATATCTTAGATAATTACTTTTTAAAAGATTGAAAAGGTGTTTGTAATTAAATATGCCAAAAGCATGAAAAATTAAGCTAAAAATGGTATAATAATTCTTCTATTGGAACCCTGAAGTTCTTAGAAAATAACTTTTAGGGTTAAAAGAGAGGTAAAAATTAGAGAATTAGAAGTAGAATTATTTCTTCACATGCAATCAGTTTTATGGAGTCTGCAAATATTGTTTGTGTTCACACAGACACTTCTTATTCTCTGCAATGAATATGAGCAATGTGGTTCACTGAGCATTTTGGCTAAATGCACCCTCTAAAAAAACAACTCTGCCAATGCCAGTGAATAATCAACAGACCTTCTGGTTTTTATGTATTTACTTCATAATAGTTCAGCCACTACGGTACTTAATGTTAATGTGAACTATTTTTTTATTGGCTATTTTATTTATTTACATTTCAGATGTTATTCCCTTTCCCCATTTTCTCCCAGAACTGTTTTTTTTATTAATTTTTATTTTATATAAGCTGATAGTCATGGAAAATACAAATTGTACTTTTCTGATCTTGTTCTTGTGTTCTTTCAGAGGTTTGGTTTAAGTGTTAAATATTTACTTATACAGCTTTAAGCGAACTGACTTTAAATGGTCATTTAGTTTTGGTGGAACTGAATTTGAACCATTAAATATTTCCAGGCTGAAAAAAGAACTCCAGGGATCTCCTTTCTAGCTTTGCTTTGGTATATTGGAATTTTTCACGCCCCCCCCCCCTTTTTTTTTAACTTCTCAGAGAAGATCCAGCCTAGAATATTCAATTAACCAGCAGGAAACAGTAATGCATTAATTGCAGGGAATAATAAGCGGGGTTTCACATCTATCTTTTCCACTAACAGAATCTAATCATGGGTAACAGGCACTCAATATTTTTAGGACATACTTACTTGTAAAACGAAGTAATTTATTATAGTCTCTTTAAAGCCATTTTATCTCTAAAAGTGCTAAAATTTCTATGACTCTGATCTTTTACCTGAAATGATCTAATGATTGGTCAGAGTGTGACTTGGGGCTTTTGGAGGTCTAATGTCTTATAGCAAATAATATATTATAAAGGATGCCATTATGTGCTCCCGATTACTCCTCTCCACCTTCAGCACAGTGTTCCTGTGGATGAATCATAATCCGTTCACCACTGATTCTGGGGTTAGCCTTGGAACTTTCTTTGAACTGTGGCATAGTCTAAAAAGGACAAGTGTGGTAAAAAATTCAAGGTGAGGATGAGAGGGATCAGATGCTCCCTTCTCTTGAGATTCTGTCTTCCATCACAAGCACAGCATATCCCATGGAGTGAGTGGTTTCCTAAGACCTGTGTCTCTGAGTGAAAATCTATGTAAAACAGGCTTGATCCAAACACCAGCTAACTTGATTCTGACCCCGTAGAGTCAGCCTAACTTGCAAGGCTGTAACAAATATCCTTCCTTGTCAGCAGCCCTGAGATTGTATGGCTTGTCACAGTAAAAGCTGATGAATCAAGCACTAGATGTGCATTGTGACGAAGCTAATAAAGAGTCTAATTTTGAAAGTCTTATTCCAAAACACGTTAGTGAGTGCCTCCTTATTATCACGGCTTTTCTTCCTCTGATGTGTTTACTGTATCAGCTAAAAGAAGAGACTGCAAAGAGGGGAAGTTCACTGAGGGAAGTAAAAGATGTTTTTCTGAGGCTATTGCTTAAAATTAGTGAAGGTTAAAGGTTAACAGACAGATGGATAGTTTCAGTTCAACCACCTGGCACTGTTCTTACTACAGCAATTTATCATCAATATATCTTGGTTGAAAATTCACTTTAGTAAAATTTAGCAAGCCGTTTTTGTGTCTGAATGACTGCATTTGAATATCTGCGTAGGGCTTTCTACCTAGAGGAGATGTATCATTAAGATCTGTGAAGTCACATAATCTTTGAAGATAATTAGTAATTTGCTTTTGCTTTGCAATAGAGCATGAGGGTGAGGCAAATCGCAAACATCTGAATACATTAAATTTCAGGGGACACTTAAAAACGATTCTGTATTTTATCTTCCTTTATACTCATGCAAATAAGCAAAATGGTGGCTAAATTCTTATATTAACATGTAACATACATAAAGTAAAATATCAACATACAAAGCCTTTAGGTATCAAAAATGTTGATGCTGTATGTACAGATATACATACAGATATACTCTGTAGAAAATATAATAATTAAACATTTTATAAATATAAATCTGTAATGGATGTGAGAAAAAATCCAGCAATGATCATCACTGTAAGTAACACCCTAAGCCCCATAAAGGAAGCTGACTACACAGTTTACCAAAACGAAATGGCATATTGCTAAAATTCATACATATGTTCAAAATTTGAGGGCATTTTATGGCAATCATAACTTTGGCAATTTTATCTATGTTTAGAAATTAAAACGATAAAACATTATAATCATTTCCAGCACTGGATGAACCCTTAATTACCTGGCAATCTTTGTACTGAGTGACTTTATTAAATATCACCACATCATACATCATCTAATCCGATGATCATTTAAAAAAATCCCCAAGGTATCAGAGGCAAAGTCAAGTATAGACTCTGCCTAAGGTACAATAAGATAGGCCAGGAAGTATGGGTAACAATCTGAGCTCTTAGGCCAGGCAAAGTGGTGCACACTTTTAGTCACAGAACTTGGGAGGTAGAGGCAGGCAGATCTCTGTGAGTTTTAGACCAGCCTGGTCTGCAGGGCAAGTTCCAGGACAACCAGAACTACAAAGAGAGCTCTTGACTCACAAAATTAAAAACAACAAACAAACATTTGGAATTCTTCATGTTAAAGCAGGCTGCAATGAACAGAAGAAAGTTAAGAGTCCCTTAAACTCATAAGGCTGAGGGAGCAGACGCTACACATCAAATCCGAAGTTACATAGTTACTAGAGGGAGAGACTAATTAGGAATTTGAGGTTTTAATTGTGGTCTTATATACTATACCACGTATTAATGAGAATACAAGATTTTTTTTTTTTTTTTCTGGGTAGAGAGGATTCCACCTTTTAGACTAGGCTGGCCTTGAACCTGTGGTAATCCTCCTGCTCCACCTCCTGAATGCTGGAATTATAGTTATGTAAAACCATGTCCAGTCTAGGCTCTTGAAATTTCATCTTTAAATATGCATTCCTCATTAATTAACCTAACCTCAGAATAACTTTTATATCTTACTAGTTTCAATTACTTTGTCTGATAATTTAAAAATATTTTCTACTGTGAAAAGTAACCTTTAGAAGACTATTTTATCCCAGTAGGGGACTAGGAGTGTAAGAATAATTAACTCCCAAGATGTCCTTGCTATTTTACTCATATTTGATTACTTAATTAAGGGAAATTGTGAGACACATAGCCAAAGCAAGTTGATCTCAGATTAAATAATTATGATTTCCATTAGGATCAAATTATACATCTCAGTGATGTCTGAATATTATTAGAATCTAGAAAAGAGTTATAAATATAGTTTTAAATTGTCAAGTATTTTGCAAAGATTGTGTGAATCCCCCCCTCCCCCCATCTCACCATAGGCATTGCAGGCAAAAGAACCCTTCTTTTAGTAGCCTACGTAAAGTGCTTAGGAAATAGATGTCTAATAGATTTCCTAATATCTACTTTAAGTAAGAAAATAATGGGACAGGAAGATGTGTGTGTGTGTGTGTGTGTGTGTGTGTGTGTGTGTGTGTGTGTGTGTATTTTAAGTGGAAACAGAAATTAGCTAGGAAAAAAAAAGGAAATGTGCCCCTTCCCTTGGTAACAAATACTTCAATAAGACTGATTCAGTAAAGGCTTCAATTCCCTTGTTCATCATCTTGCCAGTGATTTAAGCAGTTATAGATGAAACTGTATGATTTGCAAATAACTTGAGGCCAAGAGGGATAAATAGTGTGCACCAGGCAAACAGTCTTTAACAAGGTAAAATTTGGAGGTGATAAAGACAACATGCTGCTGAGATTGTGGACTTAGGTAGGCTACATAAAGGAAGGGTTCTTTGGCCTGCATTGCCTACCATGAGATGGCGGGAAATTCACTTAATCTTTGCAAAATACTTGACGATTGAAATCTATGTTTATAACACTTTTCTCGGTTCTAATCTAGAACAGTACCATAAAAGTTCACCAAGAGCAAGCCTTAGACCACTGACCTCTCCAACACCATCTAGTATCTCTTTGTAAAGCGGGTCCACCCATCAGCTCACCATTCAGGCCACACGAAACCCTTATTTGCTCTTCAGCTTCAGTTTCCGTAGAATAATGGAAAAAGCCCAACTTTCATCCTTTTGTTATTCATGAAGTTTTTACGTCAATCTGGGAATGCAAACAAACCACCCTAGCCCATACGTGCACTTAACTGTGCACATAATCGGTTTTATTAATAGTGTGAGAAATTAGTGTCTGCCCATGGGATGGTCTCAAAATGGGACTGTCACTGATTGACCATTCCTTCAGTCTCTGCTCCATCTTTGACCCTGCATTTCTCTTAGACAGGACCAATTTGGGGTTGAAAGTACTGTGAGTGGGTTGGTGTCCCCATCCCTCCACTAGGAGTCCTCTCTGACTATTGGAGGTGGCCTCTTCATGTTCTATAGCTCAACTGTTCTGTTGAACATTTCTACTAAGGTCACCTGCATTGACTTCTGAGATCCTCTCTCATCCTGGGTCTCCGGGACTTCTTAGAGAATCTACTGGAGAGCCTTTAAAGTGCTATAAAGGGCCAGACAGCCTGCTGGGTTAGAAAAATCAACTGTCTTAGCTGCACATCCTATGAACTGTGATAATAACCTGCCAAGGCAAGACACACCCTCTAGTCCAATCATGCATTACTGTTAATGGAGTAGCCAATAGCTTTTTGAGGTATGCTCCATAGAAGTAAATTATTGCATGGTTGTGTAGACTTGGTGAAAAGCCCTTGGGTAGGGAGGTCATAGGCTGAAGTGTGAGAACCTAATATTGTTTTTTCCACTGGTCATGTTCAAATGGCATTAATTTTCTAAATCATGAAAAGCATTATGTTTAAGCTAAGATAAGCCTCTTTCTGTAATACTGTATTTCAAGTCATCTAGTAAAGCAAACAAGATGGACTGGAAGATGGCAGACTTGCTCTTGTTGAGGACCAGAGTTCAGTTCCCAGCATCCATGTCAGACAGTTCACAAGTCTGTATAATTCCAGCTTTGGGTATTTTGTAGCCTTCTTCTAGACTCTGGGTTCACATGCATAGACACACACACATACACACGCACATACAATTAAACACAAAATAAATCCTTTTTTAAATGTTTCAGAAGAAGGAGCAAGAAGATTCTTTTTTTTCCATTTTTTATTGGATATTTTATTTACACTTTATATGCCATCCCCTTTCCCCATTCCCCCCCTTAGAAAACCCTTATCCCATGCCCCCCTTTCCTTTTTGCACTTATACATTTTTTTAAAAAAGGTTAATCAAAGGTTTTATAAGTTTGGTATTGCTCAATCAGAGGTGTAACCCACTACCCAACCTAGATATACCAACTATCTTTGACTGGTGGAGATACATGAACATCTGCCTCCCTGTCTCCCCCTCTTTCTCTCTCTCATCACCTAGCTTCTCCTCTCCTTCTTCTCCTCCTCTTCTTACTCCTTCTCTTCTTCTCAGTACTCCTCCCACCTCAGCTCCCCCTACATATCACCCTTCCTGTTAAAATGAAACTTTTCTCTCAAAATACAATTAGAGCATAACTATGCCAATTTGTACCAGTGAGGTACAAGATAGCCCTAATACCCAGTCCATGAGCAAGAAGATTCTAATAGCCAGAGGAACAGGGAGTTTTCTGTGAGATTGTATCTTCTGGGAATGTCAGAAACCACACCCAACATGACTATCTAAACATGAACAAGGAAACCAAAACCCATTAATATGGATGAGGGAAAGCTCATTAGGGCTCAACCCTACACAGACAATTAAGGAGTGCTGAGTGAACACAAATAGTCTTCCTATGAGACAAATATATTCATTGATTATCCAATAACAAGTGGTCAGCTCTGATAATATACCCAGACAAGTAACAGAATGCATGTTAAGCAGGTTGTATTTATGAACAATATATGTATGTTACATATATGTATGTAACAACAATTAGTGAAAAAGGGGGCCATGAATTTCGAAGAGTATGGGCACATGGGAGGATTTGAAGGGAGAAAAAAGAAGGGAGAAATGATGTAAGCATAGTATCGAAAATTAAAAGATAATAATTTAAGGAGACAGATGAATACATGGATGAATGTGCAAACATACGGGTGTACAGATAAAGGATAATTAAATAAGACAGATGATAGACAAGTACAGCAAAATTTCAATTGCCAAATATAGGTTATTAAATAGTAGTTAAATATTTGTTGAATTATTCTTAAAGGTTTGGAAATTTTTATATTAACTGAAATATGATTAAAAACGTGAAAAAAGTGCACTTTTAACCTCAGGACAGCTGATAGTCTGCAGACACTGGAGTATCCTTAGATCTTCCTTCAGCTAGAAAGGCAGTGGGACAGCTGTGTCAGCTGCCACTGGTGACAACATTGTCAAATACACAAAAGCCTTACAATCTAGAGTACATGGCCATGACATGTAGCAATTGGTGACACTGGCAGAGCAATCTACTGCAATTGCTACTGTTGTAGCCTTAAAACAAAGTGATAGGTACAGCATTAAGTCCAGAGGAGAAACAACTGTCACAGGGAGAAATGTCAACAAGACAGATGTAGGCTACAGGAAGTAGAGAAAAATCTAAGAAGACCAACAGAGCCAGGTAAATTCTGGGGATTTGTTTGAAAGTCAAACAACACATATTCAGTAAATTTATTTAAATCTTTAAAGTCATGGTGCATGTTTCTGCGATGGAAGGTGAATACCCAGTTTTGCTACACATACTGGTTTTCAGTGTAAAAAAAAGAAGAAGAAGAAGAAGAAGAAGTATTACTAGTTGAACTAGTTGAAAACTCACAGATCTTAAGCTTAGTTACCATCTGGAACTGAACTTCAGATATCATAGTATTATAATATTTTACTGCTTGTCTTAGAGTTTTATTGCTGTGAGCGGACACCATGACCAAGGCAACTCTTATAAGGATGACATTTAATTGGGGCTGACTTATAGGTTCAGAGGTTCAATCCAGTATCATTAAGGTGGGAGCATGGCAGTGTCCAGACAGGCATGGTGCAGGAAGAGCTGAGAGTTCTACATCTTTATCTTAAAACTGCTAGGAGAAGCCTGGCTTCCAGGCAGCTAGGATGGGTGTTTTAAAGCCTAAGCCCACAGTGGCACACCTACTCCAAGAGGCCATACCTCCAAATAAGGCCACTCCCTGGGCCAAGCATATACAAACCATCACACTGCTACTCAAAGGTGATTGTAGCTTATCTGTATCTTGGAAGATAAACTATAAGACTGCATAAGGAAATATAGAGCTATAGACTATAGACAATTCTATGGCTGAAGTAGAGACTTACAAGTACTTAGATGAACTAGAAAAGTTTACCCTTTCAGGTAAAAAGATAGATTCTTTAAATGACAATAAACCTCAATATCTTGTGCTACCTTTGCTTGTGTGGTAGAGCCATGATTTTGGAAACCCAGGTAAAAACAGATAAAATTCTTTGTCAAGTTGTTTCTTTCATGGGTTAGTGCACTCTACATAGTACTTAGACTCGGTGCATCATAATCTATGTAACTATTTAACTGTATAAATAAAGCTTTAGACTGCTTTTCAGACTTTAAATGTAGCTCTCCCTTTTTTAGGCAGCAATGGTACTTGTCCAGCATTGTACTGTGTTGTTTCCATACAATTACTCACAAGACTGATCTCACAAGGAAACCCAGTCATTGGTGATACAGTGATGGGGAAGAGAGTAGGTTGAAAACCTTCCTAACTCCCTAGGCTTTGAAGATCTTCGGGTATTTACAGTATAAGGCATAAGAATGAAGAGAAGAGTAGTATTTAGAAAAGGAAAGACCAAGAATAAGATAAACTGCCTGGCAGTGGTGGTGCATGCCTTTAATCTCAGCACTTGGGAGGCAGAGGAAGGGGGGTATCTCTGAGTTCGAGGCCAGTCTGGTCTACAAAGCAAGTTCCAAGGCAGCCAGAGCTACACAGAAAAGCCCTGTCTCAAAAAAACAGAAACAAAGCACAAGACAAACAAAAAGGATAAATAAAGTATTTGTAAATCTACTAGGCAAGTACATTTATATCTCTTGGTATATATGTGATGGCGCATCAAGTGGTTTAGGAAATAGGACATATTTTTGATCCACCACTGGTCTAGGTGTTTGTTTGATGGTACTTTTGAAATGATAAACATCTAGTCACTAGACGGGACTGTAACAGACTACACACAATGATGGTAATTAGTCATATGCCACCAGCTGAAGAATGTCTTAAGAGAAAAGCCTGTGAGGCTACAGTCCCATGAGAAGAAAAGAATTCTCCTACTAACCTGTAACATTGAGTCTTCCCTAAATCTTCTGCCTTTCTAGGCTGACCCACAGAGCAAAAATTTACTAGCTCCCACAGTTTCATTAATCATCCAGTGAAACAATTCATTGAAATTAGCTGCCTATCTATCCATATCTCCCTCCCTCTATCTACCTACCCATCCATTTATCTATCTATCCATCCTGGATTGCTCTCCATCTTTCATCTCTCTATAGAAACCTAGCACAATATATTTCTCCACTGGTAAGCACTTGTCCAAAACTACAGTCTTGCATTTTCTTTTAAAGATTTATTTATTATATTTATATGAGTACACTGTAGTTATTTTCAGACATACCAGAAGAGGGTATCAGATTCTGTTATAGATGGTTGTGAGTCACCATGTGGTTGCTGGGAATTGAACTCATGACCTCTGGAAGAGCAGTCAGTGCTCTTAACCACTGAGCCATCTCTCCAGTCCACAACTTTATATGTAAGAAAG
The DNA here is from genome assembly GCF_011762505.2 of Arvicanthis niloticus. Classification (NCBI taxonomy): domain Eukaryota; kingdom Metazoa; phylum Chordata; class Mammalia; order Rodentia; family Muridae; genus Arvicanthis; species Arvicanthis niloticus. The sequence goes on along the minus strand of NC_133429.1, from coordinate 14,136,258 downwards.
AGATTTTTGTTGCCAACTTGCTTCCTGAAAATTTGTCTGAAAAAAAATTTCTCTTTCTGTTGATAAATGTAAACAAATCCCATCAAAATATAACAATATACTGTTCATGAGTGGCACCTGAACCAATAACCTGTACCATTTAGTAAAATTTGGCACAATGCTGAAGTGACTCAAATTAATCCTAGTAGTAATTCTCTGAAAATGGTGACATGGTTGTCTTAGTTTTTTTCCTGTTATTGTCACAAAATGTCTTGATAAAACATCCTGACAAAAGCATCCTAAAGAAGAAAGAGCTTGTTTGGGTTCACAGTTCGAGATACAGGCCTCCACAGTGAGGAGTCAAAGCAGTAGGAGCTTGAAGTATCTGATCACACTGCACCACAGTCAACAGAGAACACCATATGCTCCCTAGGGCTTACCCACCGTTTCCATCTCCTATAACCAAGAATCTCTTGTTAAGGAATTAGACTGCTCATAGTAAAGATGGGTCTTCCTACATTACTTACAGCATTGAGATACCCCCTCAAAGCAAACCAAAAGGCCCATCTCACAGAAGGCTCTAGACTGTCAAGTTGACAATTAATGCTAAACAAGGTAACGAATAAAACACAATTCACTTTGGGGGCATTGAAAGGGGGCATTGAAAGTGTTCTCTAGAATACTATAATGATGAGCATTTCACACTTAAATATTTTCACAAACGGGTAGAGTCTAACACAGGAATCCCGGGATACACTATGGACTTTAAGTGCTAATGGTGCTTGTGTAGATTTGTCAGTTGTAACAACCAACTGTGCCTCACTGGGAAAGGATATTGACAATGGGGGTGGGGGGCTTTTTATGTGCATGGGATAGGGGATACGAGGTCATGACAATCTCTATATCTTATATTCAATGTTGCTAGGAGACTAAAACTTCTCTAAAAAATTAAAGTCTTTTAGAAATTAATGACCCAAGTGTGAATAAGACACGAATTACATAGAACACCAGGGTTTAAAATCAACATGCACCATACTGATAGCACTTAGGGCTCCTGTCATGCTGTGTTCCTTATGATACACTTGTAATTAGTCAGAATATATTGCAGCTGGTAGTGATTTAGGGAAGAATAAGATTTTTAGAAAGAGAAAATGTTTCATTATATTGCTTGTCAAAATTCCTTTCTTCATAAATCGTGTTTTATCTGTTTTTTTCATTCCCATTTTCAATCCTAAATAATATTGTTAGGTAGGGTTCTATTACATATAATAAACTATGCAGCAATTTTATTCCCCACCTCCTGCCTGAGTTCTATAGATATGCATTTACTAAACAGACATTACTTTGTATACAATGATTTCTGATGCTGCAAGCTAAAATACAGGATGTCTAGGTTTTTATCTTTCCACATTTCCACACCACCATCAGGTTTCAGCTGTGCTATGATGCCTTTGTGTTTCCCATTTTAGCAATTAGAACACTTTGTTGTAACATTTGAATGTCTGCATTTCTATATAATGGTCACCTTCTACATTATACTTAGTTGAACTTTTTTTTTAATAACCCATTAGTTTCTGGGATGCTGTAACACTAAGGATATATATTAAAACAACTATATTTCTTATAGCTATAGCAATGGACTTCGAGATACCATAAAACAAAGTTTGTTTTAAACAACAATCTCTTAAAATATCCAAAGGGCCTATGCAAGCATACATTCACCTTAATTTTGCTACTTTTACATATATTATATGTCTAGATTATACTAGGTTGTTCCACTGATAACAAACTATTGGTGATATAAGGAAAAGGCAAGGATAGGCTTTTATGAGTTGGATGGTAGCAAATAACCAGTAGATACAGTATGATAATTTAAACATTGGCAACATTCTCAGAGTTTCAAGCTATTTGGCAGAGCAGAAAAGAAATGCCAGTGTGGTGGATATCTACTGGTTTTACTTGAGCAGAATCCTTCTGCACCAAGACAACAGAGTGAGCTTCCTCCGAGAAACACTCATTGGGTGGGTGAGAGTCCCTATTAGGGTCCATTCCTACTATTGCTAAAAGGAGAGATTTGGTGAAATGCAGGCAAATCAGACCCACCAACCATAGTGACTAGAAATGTGCAAAGCTGATTTATTTCAATGGTCATGTTTCACGGGTTGCTTTAGATACCCTACTTACTCAAGCTGCTAGTTTTGAATCCTTTTTTTTTTTTTTAAAGATCCTGTTGGTGTGTTACAACCAGAAATAATACTTCTGACCAAGAAACTAAGCCTCTTTAGTAATCTGGAGAAGTTATAAAAATAAAACATAAGAAAATGACTAAATTTGAAAACGACTAAATTTGATAAAGGGTCATTGGGTTAAGAAACAAGAGTTTTTAACAAAATTGTGCAGGAGTTGCTTACCTAGAAATGGTGCAGAACTCTGTCCAGTCTTAAAACAAGACTAAGTTAGAATGTGAATCAACACTGTTACTCCATCAAGACTCTTGCAAGGAGAAATGGCAGCTACTTGACAATATATTTGTATCCCCCTGTGATGTTGACAGTTCCTTATCTTCTTTCAGTTTCTGTAGCTTTCTTGTGGGCCACAATGTTTCAAGGCAAGGAATGTGTTAACAGAGATCTTTTGATGGACTATCTAGAACTTATTACATAGTTTGTATAAGTAAAGAACATCCTAAAACACATAAATAAAAGGAAAAAATAATAATTTTATAGCTGAAAAAATTATAGCAACTGATGCACTTATGGGGTTATCTTAAAAAAATGTGGGTTCCTGGCTGCCAAGATGGTTCAGTAGAAGAAGGCAGCTCCTGTCAAATGTGATGACCTGACCTTGCTCCCTGATAACCATATGATACAATGGCCTGAATGCTTACACACACACATGCACACACACACACACACACACACACGAACAGATGTAATTTTTTAAACAGAGTTCTTAAAGTCACAGAAGTTCTTTAAACTTTGTTGCTTGTGCATTTTTTATGTGAATTCAATAAAACTTTGGCTTAGATTCTTGTTCTTGTTATAGTAGCTCAGGTTCTCTTAGAGTTTGGTGCTATGCTCATTGGTGATGGGTTGTTCTTTATAGGGATGAGTGTCTTTACTATAAAGAACTACTGGCATCCCTGCTCTCTATCTTTAGGTACCAACAGCAAACTCCCAAGTGTCTCCTGAGGGAAAGGGCAAACTTTCCTCCACTGAGGACCACTGGAGTATATCCCTGTGGTTACTGGCAGACATCTAGAGCCTGGCAGTTCTGAGCTCAGCTATCAGGAATGTTATCTTATTGTTATTGACTTATAAACTTATTTATTTTCTTTATCCTAGAAATGTTGGAGCTGGTGTGTCTGTAATATAAAGAGAGTACTTAAGACACTTGGTGACAAGCTATAATAATTATCACTGCTGGTAACAGTACTATTATCATAACTCATAAATCATAAATGCACACTTTCTGACCCAAATCTAAGTCATGACTACAGATCTATAAGTAGGTTGTTTGACAAAGATGACAGGGACTAAATTTCTAAAATAACTGAAAGCAACAAGAACTCTTAAGGTCTAAATGTAATTATTTACCATTGCAACAAGGGAAAACTCTGGGCTCAATTCATTTAATTTACAACTATTTAAAAAATGAGTACTGTTGCTTCCCATACTCAAGGGAAAGGACAGACTGGAGAAATATGAACAAGCTTATATAAAACACTGTATGTAAGTTTAGGAGCTGTGCAATCAGATCAGCTCTGCATCCTGATGCTGGTCTCTGGAGTCTGAGTCCCAGGACTCATCACATGACTCTGTCATCTCTCTTACACACACTCATCCCTGGTCCTGCTCCCACATTGCTACTGTTATAAATATACATGTTTTCTGATGGTCTTTGATGACCCCTGTAAAAGGTTGGTTTGACCCCCAAAGGAGTTGTAACCCATGGGTTGAGAGCCACTGCTCTAAACCCTCAAATATTAGGATCAAAGGAGGCTATGAAAATCTATAACTGCAGTGAGGAATATTGTCACACTGAACTAACCTAAGGAATACAGCCAAAGACAGTATGTTAAAGAACAGAGTTTTTACAAGTGCGCTTCAAATCCTCTCAAGCGCAACACAGAGAAAGGACAGGGGAAACCATGAATTATCAAACCACTTTCTGTATAAAAATAAACTCTTGAACTTCTGTGCTTTGCTTAATAGAAAATCTTATCAAACCGCTTTCTGTATAAAAGTAAAGTCTTGAACTTCTGTGTTTTGCTTAATAGAAAATCTTTTTTTGTGTGTGACTCGGTTATGACCTCAGACACACGCCATAACCTCACCTGGTTATGTGTGACCTCAGACATACACCATAACCTGCTACAGATAGAATAACAATCCCAGGTGAAAACTTTGACAATGTGATAAAAACAAAACAGAAACAAATGAAAGGCTTGCATGAGTAATACTTAAAATGCTGCTTTAGATTCCTTAGCATAAGGTGGTGAGACAGGAGTGGGTGGGTGAGGGAGCATCCTCATAGAAGCAGGGCAGAGAGGGAGAGGGAGGGCATAGGCGTTTGTGGAGAAGAAACTGGGAAGGGGAATAACATTTGAAATGTAAATAAATAAAATAACTAATAAAAATTAAAAGTCATCACAAAATAAAATATATCGGTCACTCACTTTCATCTTGGATCTTTCAACATACTCAACTGAATACAGCTCTTTCCTGTAAACAAGCTGCCCTTCCATTCACTTTACCTAGGTATATTTACTCTGTGGGTGTGGTGAAATGTTGGAAAGTGTAAGAGATGGAAATCCCAAGAATCTCTCAGCAGAGTTTGCAGGGAAGCAGAATCCTGATCCAGCCTGTCAGTTGCAGGGACCCTCTGAAGGAAGTTACTGGGGAGCTCAACTCACAGCCGATAGCCCTAGAAATGCATTTGCGAGTAAAGTGCATGGCTCAAGTCTGTGCTATTCTCACTGTGAGCTGAGCCACAATTAAAATTCCTTTACCACTAAATTGTACAAGGACGCTGTGTCAAGAAAATATATTCAACAAATATTTCCTGATGACAGTCCAGTGTCTCCTTATTTCAGCATAGTAAAAGGGAGCAAAGGTTTTGATGAAGTTACACAGCTAGCTAATTACAGTTTGTCCAGGAAGTCTGTCCTCCTGAAATCCTAGTCCAGTTCTGGGATGAAAGACAGACCCAAGACACATTGTTATTTGTGTGTCCACACATGTGTTGTAAACATGTCCATGTGCACTTGTATGCATGTGCTTATGGACGCTGGAGGCGTGCTGGGATTCTCCTCTAATATGTTCCAACTTTTCTTCCTGAGACACTGAACTTGATACTGATTCAGCAAGACCAGCAGGTCATAAACTCCTAAGATTACAGGCATATCCCATCATGCCTGGCTTTTTATGTGGGTATGGTGAGTATGGATCCATACTATGTGATAGGCTTTTTGCTGATTACCCGGTTCTCTCCAGATCCACATCGAAGGTTCTGATGAAGGTTTCCCTGTCTACTTACCTATGCCACACCTGACCGCTGCTAGACATTTCTTTGTTTCGCTTTGTAGATGAACAGAAAGGCTGAGAGGTTAAGAGGACTAATTTTGTTTTGTTTTCATTTGCAAGGGTAGTCGTACCAGAAGAAACGTTGAAGAAAAAGATTATACGCTGTTCTGCTTCCCGGGATCCAAGAATACCAATAAAATCGCCGAAGTAAGAGACTTAAATTAAAGAATATTCAAGATAAAGAAAATTAAATACCATAAAGTTGCTCCTTCCCAACACTTGCCACAGCAGCACAGAAGCTCTCAGCCGCCATGAATCTCCTACGCTTTTCAAAAGCAACCCCAAAGCTAGGCTCCAGAAACTGTTTTAGACAAAGACAACTTTTAAGGATAAAAATCTAGCTCTCCCTGGTAACTGCTGCACATTTTTAATATTGATGCCTGTTTCAAAACAGTTTCTCATGTTACAGTGATTATTTAATTCTTGCGGTGGTTATTAGCATTTTCCAAAGATAGTTCCAGTAGGGTTTTCCACACCATATCTCCTGAAGTCTTAAATTTCCCATCAAAAAGTGTAGACTATTTCCCATCTCATTAAATCTAGACAGGCTTGTGCCTTCTTTGAACAGAAGTTTAAAGAACTCCATTTAGCTAGCCCAGTTAAGGCAGCACACTTGTCTCTTATGCAGCAGGACTTTCAGTCCCTTTCTGCCTCCCAGATAGCAAAACACGGAAGACTTTTAAGCTCAAGGTAAGATCTATGGTGAGACTACAAAATCCACTAGAACTCCAGGGAGACCTCACAGACTATTACAAACTATAAAAAGCTTTCTGAGGACCCTAGAACACTGCAGTCTCTCTGTTAAATGTTACAAGGCTTCTAAGTATCTTAAGGGCCCATAATGTCGATCGGGAACTCAGAGTATAGAAAGGTTTCTCTTAAGGTATCTGTGACTACAGCTTTTGTTCATGAGAAGAAAATCTGGTTAAGATTCATAGAAAGTCTACTAAATTTTGTAATACCTCCTCTGAGAAACATTGTCAGTTTGAAGCTAAAAGGATCAAAGGCAAAATTACAGGAAGAGAGGCCTCTGGGCAATGAGACCACTCTAGGTAGGAAGAAAATTGGAAAGTTACTCAGAGTTATACATGGATCACTCGTGATCACAAAGGAAATGTTATTCAAAGGGGAAAGGACCCCAAAGGGCAGCGCCAAGAACCATAGAGAACAAAACTCAGGGTGAGAATCGAACCCAAAGCACAGAACTGGAAACAAGATGGGCCAAAGCCTGCCAGGAGCTGACTGTACTTCCATTCCCCCAAATCCACTGGAAATGACTCCTGTGGCTAACCTATGTTTGTCTATTATGTGGTGAGTATGTGAGAGGCAGGTAATATGTCTCATTGGTTTATAAGGATTCAGACCAAGAGGGATGGTCCTCAGATGCTTTGTGTAAAGTAACTTCCCTAAGGAGAACAGTTGAGTCTACTGTAGACACGAACATCAGGCCCCAGACTAATGCTGAAAGGAATGAAATTGTGTGGGGATTGTGGGGGTTGGGGGGAGAAGATGAGTATAGCTTGGCCATAAGACAGAGGATGTCTATACGATGTTTGTGAAGATGGCCACAACTCTATCCTCTATTCTGCCAGTCCATCTACAATACTGCTACTTTCCCTTCCAAGTAGAGTCCTGGTGTTTTCTATTTAACTTGGGGGAGGTTGTGGCTCACTTCTAACAGTCAGAATGTAGTAGCAGTGGTTCTGTATGGCTTCTGAAGATGAGCTAGCAAGGCAACCTAAGGTCCATTTCACTTGTATCTGAAGATTGGCATTGGAGCCCTGCAGCACTAAGGAAGTAGTTTGACTTCTCTTCCAAAATGCCTTGGGGAAACTCGATGTAACTCATGCAGTGAGACATCACGGAGAGGACAACACATATAGAGATGTCTAGTCCCCAGCTTCTCTAACCCCATGGGGCTTCATCTCCACCCAGTTTTATTGAATAGGAAACATTGACAAGAGTGATCAGCTAAGCCTGTTCTGAGCTATGTAATCTATAAGATAATACAATGATTCCTATTGTAATTGTTTTAAACTTTGGAATGGTTGCTATAGCAATGGAAGCAACTCTTCTGAATTCAAAGGGCAGTTGATATTTATTTATTTATTTCCTTCTTTCTTTTCTTTTCCTTTCTTCTTCCCTTCTCTCCCTCCCCTCTCTCTTTCTCTCTTTTTCTCTTTCTCTCTCTTTCTCTCTCTCTTTCTTTCTTTCTTTCTTTCTTTCTTTCTTTCTTTCTTTCTTTCTTTCTTTCTTTCTAGTAGTAGAACACACAGATTTTGGAGCATGATTACTTTGCTTTAAGCCCGTAAATAGGACCAAAGAGCAGCATACTGGCTACCACAGAAAACTAAATTTCGATCAAAATAGGCTTAAGTCATTTTTAAAAATCATTCAGTACTACAGGCTATAGAAAGTTTCTTTGTCCTTTTGTCTCCCGTCTGTTGATTAGGAATAATTAGCACACAGATTAAAATGAATGAATTAGTGTATGAGAAAGATGCCTATGGTGGTATGGTGGTGTCTGTCAAAAAAAAAAATTCCTGAATCAGATGCAGAGTTCTCCTGGTGATGATCTGTGGGAATCTGGCTCTAAACATAAGAGCCAGAGTCAGAAGGATGGTGCTGGCAGTGGATGAGGTCTGTAGAAGATAGAGTACTTCTTTCCATTTCTTTAAGGAGTACGATGCTGTCTTTAGTCTCAATAACAAGTGGGAGACACTGTTCTGTCTTTCTTAGACTTGAGTTTTTTCTAGGAGAGGGCTGGGACTTTTTATCTCTGGCACTTAAGGGTGACTCAACCATAAATAGAAGTCCATGAATACTGAATGGAGAGAGGGAAGGGAGTTCTCTAACACAGCAACTTCTTCCTAAACGCATGCAGACATGGCCACATTTATGAGAATCAGAGAGTGCAGACATTTCCTCTTACTGACCTATTTACACGCTGAGACATTCCAAGTACATATGGGGTCCTGTGTGAGTCAACGGCCACTATAATAAACAAAAGTGGTATTTGCTTTCTAATGAACATTACATTATGATCTAACCAGATCACTGAGAGGCAGAAAAAGGTGATAATGGTAGTCACGGACACAGACCCTGAGTCAGATTGTATGGCATCCAAGCCCAGCTTTAGCCGGGTAAACATGGATGAGTCAGTCAAATGCCCCATCATTTAGCTGTATATCAGAGATAACAGTGTGGACCTAGGGTCAGTGCAAGGATTAAGTTAGTTAACCCATACAATACGTTTTCTTACTAGAGATGACTTATAGACAAGAATCTTAACTGACCACAGCATCTTTTATTGCTAAAGGGAAACAAATTGTTTCAAATACTGTAAAATTTCTGAGAATTTAAAAAAAGAATCTTTTTAAATGAAGAAAATTGCTACATTAAGCTATAGAGGTGGTTATATAAGTACCTAGAGGCCCCCACACAACACAGTAAAGCTAGAATCTTTTGCAGTTTGTCAAAACGAACTAAAGATAGAAGAATAATAAATACTAAGCTGTTAATGCCAGTGTCTACTCACAATAATTTAATTGACACTAAATCTAGGCAGACCCACTGGGCTATGCCAAGACATTGTTCTAACTATATCTAATTTGGTTGACTTTTTCTGTTTAATTAGTGAATAGTATAATTATGTGTCCTAAAGCTTGTATGAATTTAATATCATCAAGTAGCATTAATGCAAAGTAGAACAAAATAACAAATCTTCGCTTTTTTTTTGTCTTGCCTTCTTATAAAGAATACAATTAACTCCCCAGAGCAACCCTGATTTGCTTACATAATGAATGCCGTGGGGATAGAAGCCACTGTCGCAAGGCTCCTCATCAACACCTAGAAGACCTCGTCTGATTTAGTTGAACCAAGGTCATTTTTAATAATTGCAAGAGCGAGCGAGGGTCTACCGGAGATCTGCTTGGAAAATGTGTCAATGAAGCCAAAGTAGATGCAGTTCTGCATATCCTGCTCTGTTTGATTCCGTGATTGCCAAAATAATCAATATGACCCTTCACCGACCAGCTCTATGTACAGAGAAGTCCCTTGTGCCTGTAAAATCAAACAGGCACATGAACTCAGTATGACGCTTTCCTCTGTTCTTTCAGACTGACATACAAAAACAGTTTGCTGAGCTATAGGTAGATACACTGAATTTTTCTTCCTCTTTTGTAAATAGAATGCTACTCTCTACTCACCTGTATCCATTTTGTAGGCTATAAAATATTCCGTATTCTAGACGTATTTGGGAAAGGATATGATCTCCTATAGTTTCAACAGCGAGACATTAACGATAAGTATGAAGTAGTCATTTTGACAAAAGCATAGGGGAATTTAACTACATGTTCTAAGAATCATGGAAACCGTGGGGCTTTGCTGCAGTATAGAAGATGTGTGAATTAACTTCAAATAATGTGTCACTGATACTTAGTGTATTTTTAATATGTTGATTAGAAAAACAATATTGAAGCACATTTTAAAATTTCATGCCAAAATGTTGCTAATAAACTTCAACTAATTCTTCATTTTCTTCTTTTCTTCCAATCTTTCTTCCTTCCTTCTCTCTCTCTGTCCTTCCCTTCTTTCCTTCCCTTCCTCCTTTTCTCTTTCTCTGCAACCAGTATTCATTACATAATGATCTGCTTAAGGACAACATACTACTAGGTCTTACATCCCATCAGTAAATCATACTCTCTGCACCATTAAGTTTATGTAGATGTAGTATAAACAGATTTTAAAAATCATTTAGGATGTGCCCCAAGTATAACAACTAATATTATAAGAAGAAAGGACACAGAGACCCAAAGAGGCCAGAGGCAGATATTGGTGTTACACATTATCCTCACAGAGTAATATCTGTCTGTGTGTGTATGTCTGTGTCTCTGTGTGTATGCCTGTGTAATTGTGCATGCACATGTGTATGTATATGTGTATATATGCATATATATGTATGTACATGTGTGTGTGTGCATGTGTGTATGTGTGTATGTACATATGTATGTTTATGCTCATGTGTATACATGCATTTGTATATGTATATGTGTGTATGTATGTGTATA